>NC_057721.1:54628945-54679945 GCF_004010195.1 Chiloscyllium plagiosum | reverse complement strand
GAGGTCACAAAGTCATCAGTTGAAACAGGAGAGATCAAAGAGTGCAGATAAGGCAGTTGAAGTAACATTAGCTGAGACTCTGTTTGATCAGATGGTTGAGACAAAACAGAAGTAAATAGAAAACCATACAGACAACTTTAGCTCAGCTAAATTAATTGAGTTACAGCAGAAAGATGAAAATATATAGCAGTTATATCAAAAGGCATATACAGAGAAAGAATCAGCATGTATCCTGAATGTTATTATCTTAAAAGTGGTAATTTGATGAAGAAATGGAGACTATCGCATATACAGGCAGATGAGAAATGGGCAGAAATTCATCAAATCGTATTACCAGTGGGGTATAGAAAGGATGTGCGATGAGTGGCACATGAGCAACCACTTGGAGGTAATTTAAGAGTGAGGAAAACACAGGCTAAAATACAGAGGCCTTTTATACTGGCTTGGCCTGCACAAGAGTGTAGTTGAATTTTGCCAGACATGTCATACATATCAGGTAATTGGAAAACCACAGGCAGTAATAAAACCTGAATCTTTAATATCTATTCCAGCATTTGTGGAACCTTTTACAAGAGTCTTAATGATTGCATCGGTGCACTACCTCAAACAAAAAATTGGGAATCAGTATTTGTTAACAATAATGGATGATTGACTAGATTTCCAGAGGCTGTTCCATTCTGCAATATCACAGCTAAAAGGATTGTGCAGGAATTACACAAATCTTTCAGCAGGTAAGGACTACCAATAAAGATACAGCCAGATCAAGGGTCAAACATCACATCAAAACTATTCAAGGAAGTTATGGACAGCTGAGGCATAAAACAATTCAAATCTACTGCGTACAATCCAGAATCGCAGGGAGTACTAGAAATGTGGCATCAGACATTAAAGACTATGTTGAGGGCTTATAGTCAAGACTATCCAGATGATTGGGATAAGGGAATTCCATTTGTGCTTTTTGCAATCAGAAATGCACCAAATGAATACACCAAATTCAATCCTTTTGAATTAGTTTTTGGGCATGAAGTGAAAGGACCATTAAAATGATTAAGGAGAAATGAATAAGTCAGAGTTCAGAAACCACACATTTGGACTATGTGTCAAACTTTAGGGAACAATTAAATAGAGCTGTGGAATTGGCTAGACAGCATTTAAAAGTCTCGCAGCCTATAATGAAACAGGAAGTGGACAAGAAATCAAAAATTCACAATTTTGCTATTAGGGATAAGATATTAGTGTTACTTCCAGTGATTGGTGAACCTTTAAAAGCAAGATTTTGTGGATCTTATCAAATCGAAAGGAAATTGAATGAGGTCAACCACTTGATAGGGACTTCAGACAGGAAGAAATCTCACAGAGTGTGACATGTGAATATGCTCAAAAGGTATTTTGATAGGGAAGGCTAGCCAGAGGAAAAGGTATTAATGATTACATTACAGAGGGAAGAACCAAGTTCAGAAGATTCTGAATTGGACATTCCTCAAATTAAATTGGACAATGAGGAAGTTGTCAAAAATTGGGATAAATTATTGAGTTACTTTCCTGAGCAAAATTGAAATGATCTGAAAGAGTTACTACGATCACATGGGAGATATGTGGAAAAAAACTGGGACTAACCTAATTGTGCATGATGTCGATATAGGAGATGCTGTTCCAATTAAGCAACATCCTTACAGGCAAACCCTTTAATGTTGGCACACATTCAAAAGGAGATTGAATATATGCTCCAAGACAACATAATCAAAGTGGGTTACAGTGACTGGAGCTCACTTAGAGTAATGGTGCCAAAGCCAGATGGTACCCAATGGTTATGTGTGAACTATCGAAAAGTCAATGCAGTTGCAAAGATTGATGCATATCCAATTCCGCGGTTGGAAGACTGTATTGTAAATGTGGGACAAGCAACTTATATTTGTAAGTTGGACTTGTTCAGACGACACTGGCAGGTATATTTCTCAGAAAGAGCAAAGGCAATTTTGGCTTTTATAACAGCGAATGGACTATATCAGTTTAAAGTCATGTCATCTGGTATGAAAATGCGCCAGCCGTATTTCAAAGACTCACCAATAAGGTCATTTCCGGATTACCCAACTGTGTAGTTTATATTGATGACCAGGTGATTTTGCAGTCACACATGGAAGGAACATTTACAGCATTTTTCAGACTTGTTTAATCGACTTCGGAAGGCAGGTTTGGTGATAAACCTTGCTAAAAGTGAATTTGCCAAAGCCCAAGTCACCTTGCTGGGCCATGTTATTGGACATGATAAATGACCCCACGGTATGCGAAAACAAAGGCGATTGGGGAGTTTCCCATACCACCGACAAAAACAGCAGTACAATGGTTCCTGGGATTGAATGGATTTTATCGAAACTTTGTGCCAAATTTTAGCAGTTTTGCTGCTCCAATCATTGAATTGCTAAAGTTTCAGTGGACAGAGGACTGTCAGAAGGAGTTTGATAGCCTGATGACTGTGTTAACCACCGCCCCGGTATTAGCTATGCCTAACTTCCCAAAGCCTATTGATGCAAGTGATGTTAGTGCTGTGCTCCTGCAGGAAGATGATGAGAAGATAGAAAGACCTATTGGGCATTTCTCCAAGAAGCTGAACATTCATCAGCAGAAATATTCAACAGTTAAGAAGGAGAATTTGAGCTCGGTGTTGGCATTACAACATTTCACTGTTTATGTTACCAGTAACACATCTGAGACAACCGTATACACTGATCATAACCCGTTGAAATTTGTGGAGAAATTTAAGGACGAAAATGTTTAGGTGCAGCTTGTTGTTACAGCCATTCAATTTGAAAATTCTGCTTGTGGCAGGTTGAGAAAACGTGATTGCCGATGCATTGTTGAGACTCGAATGAGATACAAAGGCATTCGGTGGTGAGAGTGTCACAGACTGAATCCAAATGCAGCTGTGCATGTTAATCCAGGGACTCAGCTTTTCCAACAATTGACAATGGTTTCATGGTCATCAGTGGATTCTTAATTTCAAGTACTTTTTTATTAAATTCAAATTCCACTATCTGCCACGGCAGGATTTAAACATTAGCTGAGTCCCTGGATTAATAATCTGGCAATAATGCCAGTCCCCTTGGAGTTCATGTTGGTGCAGGTGGAAGGTGACCTGGGTGGGTGAGTAAGCAGCACTGAGGACATGCAGCATTAGTGCTATAGGGAGAGTTGTTGTGGGGTGGTAGTGAGAGAAGGGCAGATGTTTCAGGTAATAGAACAGTAGAACATTGGTGGGAGGTGGATAGAGTGAGTGTGAAATATCAGAAAGAAGATGATGACATGCTGAGGCATGAAAAACCGACAGTTTCCCACAGTTCTATACATCCCTCTTGATCACTGAGACCGCACTGACCCAGGTGGCAACCTCAGCTGAGGCTGGCATAGTCTGGTATTGTAACCTCCTCTGCTTGTTCTGGGGTAACAGGACATTTCACCCCCACACCACCCCATCCATTGGGACCTACAGTTCACTTATGCAAAGACTGGTTCCAAACTTTCCTCTATGTCCAGACAAATATCAGGAACTGTGCAGGTCACATCCGGACTAACAGTGCTTGTCTGGGTGCAGAGCCACCTTTTAAAGAGGTGCCACAGATGCCAGTCTGTTCCAGGATATCTTAGCAACTGTAAGCTCTCCCAGAACAATAGGTGTTGGAATGGGGATGGTATCAGGTGGAAGGGGTGTCATAGAAGTGGGATAGGTAGGTAATGGGTGTTGGAATGGGGGTAGAATCAGGTAAAAAGGGTGCCATAGAGATGGGATAGGTAGGTAATGGGTGTTGGAATGGGGATGGAATCAGGTGAAAGGGGTGTCATAGCGGTGGGATAGGTAGGTAATGATTCTGGATTAGTGGTGCTGGAAGAGCACAGCAATTCAGGCAGCATCCGAGGACAGGCAAAATCCGAGGACAGGCAAAAACAATGACTGCAGATGCTGGAAACCAGATTCTGGATTAGTGGTGCTGGAAGAGCACAGCAATTCAGGCAGCATCCGTAATGAGGCAAGTTTGAAAATATTTGGCAACAGACCTTGCCAGGCCTCATACACAGAAACCCTCCATGAAACCTGACAAAACTGACAGACAAAAATAAAATCAGCTTGATCTTATTGACTCTATAATGGATACAACTTTCCTGAAATCCTGGAGTGTCGCTTAACCCATAGCTTCTGGCTCAGAGCCAGAGATCTTGCCCTTGTACTCAGTATATCCATTTCCCAGGGTTAAATAGCATAAAATAATTCATTACATTAAATTCAATCTGAGACATGAACTTCAAACTAGAGGCAAAAATACTGCAGATGCCGGAATCCAAAGTAGACTAGTAGGAGGCTGGAAGAACACAGCAAGCCAGGCAGCATCAGGAGGTGGAGAAGTCGACGTTTTGGGTGTAACCGAAAGTCCTGAAGAAGGGTTACATCCAAAACGTCAACTTCTCCACCTCTTGATACCACCTGGCTTGCTGTGTTCTTCCAGCTGCCTGCTTGTCTACCTTCAAACTAAAGTAGGAATAAACAATTTATATAGAACTTTCTAAGTAGTGAAAAATCCCAAGTAACAGATTAAGTAAAATCTGTCAATGTGCTGATAAGACAATTTCAGTACATATGGTCAAGACCTTGGTCAAGATGAAGGTCTTCAGTACATCTCAAAGGCAGAAAGTGACACATAGTGATAGAAAGTGACATATTGTAACTAAGAGTGTAGCCCTGGGCCTTGTGCCCAGTCAGCTAAAGGCACAGCTACTCATAGTGGAGCAATTAAAATCAGGATCCCCAAAAGACCACTGTTTGATGAGGTCATATATCACAGAGGATTGTGAAACCAGAGAAAATTACTGAAATAGAGAAGGGTAATGCCTTAAGGGAACTTGAAAACAAAGATCAGCATTTTTAAAAATCAATGCTTTGCAAAAACACCAATCAATGTAGGTCAGTGATCACAGGGGTGACAGGTGAACAGGCTTGGTATGAGTAAAGACATCAGCAGCAGTTGACAGCCTTAAGTTTGGGAAGGGTATAATTATGAGAGGCCAGCTAGGAGCATGTTGAAATAGTCAAGTCTAGAGGTAACATTATAACTGAGGGTTTCTGCAGCAGATGTCTAAGGCAGGGACAAAGTCAGGAAGTGCTGTGGAGGTGAAAATTGGCCATGTTAATAACAAACAAAAACAAAAATTGCTGGAAAAGCTCAGCCGGTCTGGCAGTATCTGTGGAAAGAAATCAGAGTTAACATTTCAGGTCAAGTGACCTTTTCTCAGAACTATTTTCTAGTGGGTGATTGCTGTTATTTGGTTCCATTCATATCTCTTTAATTGTAGCGAGAGAATCATTTGCAATGACTTCTGTTTCTGCTCCCAAACTTTTACCTTTTGAGTCTCTTCAGAATCTATCAAACTCCAGCAGTTTTGAGGAAGGCTCACTCGATCCAAAACATTAACCCCGATTTCTCTTCACACATGTTGCCAGAGCTGCTGAGCTTTTCCAGCAATTGTTGTTTCTGACTTACAGCTTCTGCAGTTCATTTGGTTTTTACTTAGTGTTAATGACACCATAGATATGTAAAAGGAAGGTGTCCTCAGGTTTAGTAAGACACAAAGGTTATGAATAGGTCGGTTTAGTTGCAGGAAGAAGAGAGGAGTTTGGAACTGGGACCAAAAGGAATGCCTCCAATCTTCCCAACATTTAATTGAAGGATTTTGTTTTTGCTTCTTGAGCACTGTATGTTAAACAGGCAGTCTGTCAATTCAAAACTGGTGAAGGATTTGAGAATGGTGGTGGTGATCTGGACATAGGTATATTCAGTGTATATGTGGACACACATGACGTGCACTTAGATGTAGTCACTGAAGGCCAGCAGGTCAATGACAAATAGGAGGGAGCTAAGGATAGATCCCAAGGTACCACAAAAGATAACTGTTTGGGAGCAGAAAAGGAAGCCATTGCAAATGATTCTCTGCCTACAATTAGAGGGATAAGGATGGAACCAAGTGAGAGCAAGCACCCACTAAATAACAGTGGAGAGGCATTGGAGAAGGATGGTATGGTCAACTATGTCAATGTCAGGAAGGAAGAGGAGGCATATTTCAGGGAAGGACATCTGCCTTTATTGTCTACTCTGGTCTATTTGTGACACTTGACCTTGTTATGGACTAGGCCAGATACCCAAAACATTCTTATGCAAACAGCACAGACCGTAACTTTGCAATTTGTTTCAGTAAGTGTATAGTGAAAATTACCCAGGATAAGTTAGCTAGGTTGACTACCAGGTTTTAAAACAAACAAAAATTTATTCACAAAATTATGAAATTAAAATCAAAGGACAGAATATAGAATACCCACAGAACGCAGACTATCCCAAATTAGACTTAAATATGCAGTTCCAAATATACACAGCAGTCCCAACAAACAAACCCCTTAAACACAGAGCAAAAAATGTAACAAAGGCTTACAGGTCAAAGTTAGAAGGGCAGAAGGGGAGAGAGTCTAGCAGCCTGATTCCACCCAGCCCACTGCTGAACTGACTCTAACTTAACTAGAGTTTTCAGGACTGACTACTCCCTTTTCATTATACAGGTCACTTCTAAAACATAAATGCTTTGGCCTAAAGTCTCATCTGTTTACATATAAACAAAAGGCCTCCCAATACTCTTTCATCTTTGCACTAAATCAGTCGCTTTGGAGCTTGGAGTGTTTTATGATCCCTCTGAAAAAAATCAGGGACACAGTATCCTTGAGCAAAGGAACAGCGTATAGAAAAAAGGACCAGCTTTGTGACAATCTACAGTAATACGGACTCTTAAATGTCCTTTAAACTGGTTTAACAAAACATTCACATACATCAAATTTCTACAGAAATGCTGAATGAGAAAAAAAAAATCAAATCACACCGATGGTGGTTAACAGATGAAAAATACCAGCGGTGATTTGGTGATAGGGAAAAAAATACATTCGATTGTGTATAAGAGCTCTTCTGGATATTTAAAAAAAAAGAGAGAAAAAGGGAAAACTTATCCCTAATGCGTTCTTTGAGAGGTTGAGGATTTGGAAGGTGTAGATTAAAAAACTAGGGGTTGTATCTTTGCTGGTACATCAATCCATTATAACTGTTGAAAACATTAGTAGCACCTACGTAGACCTCAATGTCAGGATGAGCGACAGACTAAAATCCATGTGGTGTAAAGCAAATGTATACGGGGAGAAAAAAATTAAAAAATATCTGCAAACATGGAAAGAACAGTCAGAAAACTAACATGAGTTAGAATTGTGCTGGAGCTGTGGGGATTATAGCATTGGGTGAATCAAACATTTAAAATTTTCTTCAGGATCCAGGCCAGCAAGCCATTTTAGTTGCTGTAGATATGCAGACTTGAGTCAGCAAAAGAGTCCCACTGGACCTAAACTGAACTAGAGAGCTCTTTGGCTGGTATCTAGGAGAGTGTACACCCTAGAAAGTCCACCTACATCTGGCTTGGTGAAACTGCTTAACAACGTCCAAATCGGAACAATCAAAATAAATGTCTCGGTAAATGTCATCCATTTCTAATGGAGGTTGATACCAGCACAGCTGTATTAGTGAACCAGTCTGTAACAAAATTTATTCTGGACCCTGAAGTTCATGTAAGGCCTTGGCTAGAATAACAGCTTATATGAGGAACCATTACAGATTTAGGGTAAAAGTTTGGTTCTGGTCTTATAAGAGAAGCAACTGGTTCAGTCACCACTGACTGTAGTAAAAGGCTCAGACTCAAGCCTGAGTCTGGGGCAAAATTAGTTGAGAAGCATTCACCGAGATTGACTCAACATTTCTCGATTAGAAAATGGCTGCCTGAGTGAAGTCCTAATTAAATACCTGGAAGTTTTTCAAGAAGGTCTAGGGACTGCCAAAGGAGCCAAGGTCACCTTGCATGTTGACTAGGAAGCAATTCCATGATTCTGCAAGACCCACCCAATGCCATTTGCCTTACAGGCAAAGGTAGATGCAGAAATCAGGAGGGTGGAAAGGGAAGGAATCATCAAACCAGTTCACTTTGTGGAATGGGAAGTGTCGGTGGTACAATTGTGATGTCCGACGGGTGGGTTCCTCTTTGTGGGGAATTTAAACAAACAGTAAACCGCTTCTCACAGCTGGATAAATACCAATCCCCTGCTGGGAGGATTTATATGCTAAGCTGGCAAGGCAGGGGTGGAGGTGCTGTCTTCATGACACTGAACATGATCTATGTAGACCTCCAATTGCCGTTGGCTGATGATTCCCAGAATTATGCTACAATTAATACCCATAAAGAGTTTGTACCAATATACAAGACTGCCACTTGGTTAAAATACAGTCCAACAAACCAGCCCTTACACCAATATCAATAACAGAGGAGGCTTTTGGCCATAGTGAATGATCTTTGCATTTTCAATCACATGCTGGTAATACAAGAACCCATGAGGGAAGGATTTCTTTGTAAATTGCACAAAGGGCTCTTAGGAATATCCAAGTGTCAGGCTTATGCACAACGGTCTGCATGGTGATCTGGCTTTTTGCTAAAAGTTGAGAATTTTATATCAGTCTGCTACACATGTGTAATCAATAGTCAGATACCAATGGTGCCCTAGTATCTTCTAGTCTCCCAGCCAGGCCATGGCAAAGATTGGGACTAGTCATATTTGACTTTCAAGATATACAGGTTTGATCAGGTTAGGTCACTATTCCAGGTGGACAGGAGTTTTTACACTTACCTCCACCACAGAGGAGAATGTGATCAAAGCACTGAAGACAACCCTTTCCAAATTAGATTGTATCAGACAACAGTCTGCAGTTTGTGATTACAGAGTTTAAGAGGTTCACAGCAAAATTAGGAATGAATCACGTCACTAAGGGTTCACTGGTCCAACCAAAGGAGAATTAGAGAGAGCAGTGAATGTTGTTCCTGATTAAAGATAGTGATTCAAATTTAATTTTATTGAATCACAGGCTAACAGTTTGAACAAATGGATATTCATCAGCAGGGTTCCTTATGAGCAGAAGGTTGAAAGCAGAAATCCCAATACAACAGCAGGATCTCAGACCAAACATCACAGCTCAGAGACAACTGGAATTAAAAGAGTTGATGTAATTCCATGCATAGAGCACAGAATTTTTCACCTTTGGTTCCAAGTCTGAAATTTAGATCAAAGATAGAAAATCAGAGGCTTCAGTCCTCAGAAAATCAAAACAGTTTACATTATTTCACATCATTCAGATTCCAGTGGACACTTTCTAAAGGAACAGAAATGCATTAATTCTGCACAAAGCATTGAGAATCAACTAGTCTGACTGTGAAACAATTGGGATAATGAGAAGAGATAACATCAAATACCTCGCAAATGGTCACACAGGTTACTAAACATGGCTGGCAACTAAGTGGTTTAACTTTCTCCAGTAAAAAAGAAGAAAAAAGGAATAAAACGTGACAGTAATAGCAGACTCCTAATTCCTAATTACTGGCCTGGTTTTACTGATTATCTGATCAAAATCTGGAACAATGTGAAAAGCAACACAGTTTCAATCCCAATAATGCTAGATTTTGGACACTGTCTGTACACAGCAAACAGACAAGAGACACCTGGCGCAAACTGAGTCAAATATTCAAACCACTGTTGAATGGTGGAATCTCCAAGTGATGAACATTGCAGGTTGTTGACATCCACCAGTCCTTATAATAAAAGCCAAATGGTGACACCATGGTCTATCCCCGGACAAATTCTCGAAGAGCAGGAGCTGAAAGTAAAGAGAAAAGTGCAGAATGGTGATGTGCTATGTGTTCAATTTACAACACAATCTTGTTATCAAGGCAATGACAATCCCCTCAGAGCAATCAGCTGTTGCTGCAGGAAATACATAAATACAAGAAAAAAAATAATCAAAATTATATTGTGAATAAGTCTGTGTCAATGGGTAAATGCACCAGCTGGGGTGTCACTGATCTCTCATGATCACCTTTAAAATTTGGTCTGTAATCATTATAGTGGAACTGCTAAATAGGATGCATTTAAAGAACATAACTGTGTTCATTAAATATTGCATCCAGTCTGCAAGGCTGTCAACTAAATCATTTAACTACCATTGGAAAATTTGACAGAAAGAACAAGTTACATGTGAAACTAAGAACTCTGCCGACACCTAATTATTGGCTCTTCTGAATTAGTTGAGTCCAAGCATCTTGGACTATCAGAGCAATATAGACTGAGCAAAACACTACATATTCCCACAGAAATTGCTGGTGAAACTCAGCATGTTCTGGTAGCATGTGTGGGAAGGAAGCAGTGTTAATAGTTTTTGATGACTTTTCACCAAAGCTGGTTCTGAGTTCTGATGAAGACATAAAAGATTAACTCTGCTTTCTTCCATCGATGGTACCAAACCTGCTGAGTTAAGCCAGCAATTCCTGTTTTTGTTTCAGAACTCAAACATGTGCAGTTTTTTGTTGCACTGCATATTACAGGTACACAATCCTTCATCCGAAATCCCACAATCAGAAAAGGTCCGAAATCCGAAGGTTTCTTCATGAAGATTTTTTTCTCATTAACAAGGTTGCTTGGCATGCAAACAGTTAACTCAACTCCACACCCACTCGGCCCACGTCATGCTAGGGGTGTGGCCCAGCACTGGCAGGCATCAATTCTGTCTCAAGGCTTGTAGTACTCACCAGGTGCATCTGCTGTTCGGTAAGATTTAAAAAGTTTCACCGTTACACCGTCACTTACTCTGAAATCTGAAAAATTCCAATTTCTGAAAGCCAGCTGGTTCCCAGTTTTTCAGATAAAGGATTGTGTACTTATATTTATATTAAGATTATGTTTTTAAACTAAAATTCCAGAATGGACACTTTGTGACTGTTTTGAGTAACTTCAGTGTCTTTGATAACTAAAACTGCATTCAGCATTCTCGTGATGTAAATATATTGAATGAGAAGAGTAGAAATAGATTCCAAATGTTCAGTAAAATAAAATAAACTGAAATGACAGTCTAATTATTACTGTAGCTCTGTTCTTGGCAGCGTCTTTGTTGTATCCTGTATCCTGTATTCCTTTCCGGCAGCACAGATTCCTTCTGGCTATTTTCATTTCTAGCACTGTTGCAGGAACAATGCTCGTGGGTGACCTGCCCATTGTACACTTTTTTTATTCACCGGATATTTTTTACATCTTGATCTCACTCAAAAGAAGGGTCACGTTGGACATGAAAAGTTAACTCTGCTTGTCACTACACAGATGCTGTCAGAAATGATGAGTTTTTCCAGCATTTTCTCTTTTTATATCAGGTTCTTTATTTGGCAAACAACACACACTGGAAACAAATGTGCAAACAAACCCAGAACTGAAACAAATGCTGAATTTTGAAGTGCTTTTTATGCAAAGATTGATGCCTTGTTTATCAATCAACAAACACCCACCCTCTATTCCCAGCATCACAATTTCAATATCAAATGCTGTCGACAATTCTCCACAACATGAGAAACAGCGTTATATGTTTGTGAAATCTGTCAACATGAACAAAAAACAGGTGTAAATGTTTGTGCTGTCGGACTACCTCATGCCTGCTGGATTTTCACCTGAACATTCATCTTCAGTGAGAGTGTTAAATCTGACGTGACAGATGTGTATGTTCCCAATTCAATAATGACCGCAGTGATCTGTCTGTGCACGCACAATCTCATCCAGGCCGTCATGTCAGTATAACATTAAATTTTAAACTGATAAGATTCAGATCCATAAAACAAAGTAACAGTTATAAGTAGTTTGTAAATTTATTAGGAAGTGAGGCCTCTAATAAAAAGGCTGATGATTTATCAGACAATGTAGCACTGCATCTGTATACAGGCCTGACTTTTAACTGTCCTCAGAACACCAAGTCATAAAACATTTACATACTAATTATAATTGTTGATGTGCTTTCCTGGATTTTCAAAAGGGTTAAAAGTCAATGCAATCACTTGTTGCTGTCTGGTTAATTGTTTCCTGATTGAAATGTTTTTTTAACACAACAGACATTTTAGTTTTTACTTGATTCAAGCTGGTAAAACTCTCCTTTCACAAATACAAACTGCATTCTCCACCTTAAAATGGAATTGCTTATAAAATTACAGCCATAAATGTCAGACACTTTTCTCTCATCTCAGAAATCTGATTTGATAAAGTCATTGGAAGGTAAGCTTGAGCTGAAATTATAATGAATGACTGATTAGCTTTGGCTCTTTTATTACGCTCCCTCTGAAGTAGGAATGAAAGTTCAGCTGTTCCAAATCTGACAACATAGAATCAAACGTTGTAGCTTCTAACGCCATTTTAATTTAGCCTCCTGCTGTCCTCCATTTCTCTCTCTCATTTTTGATGTTTTGCATTACCCTTACCAGAATTTGCTCCGAAATTATTTAATTAGAAGATGTTTATGACTTACTGAAATTGGTTAATATTAGGAAAAAAACAGGGATAGTTTGGGGATAGGAAAAGAAACATTTGGTTGTGCATAACAACACTTCTGGATACAGAAAAGAAGTGAAATGGTACAGCTTCAGGAGTTCCTGGGGTTCAGTGGTAATGACCCTACCTCTAATCCAGGAGGATCAGGTTCAAGTCCCACTTGCTCCGCAACTGTATAATAACATACCTGAGCAGGCTAATCAGCAAATATCAATTTAGGGTCTCTTGTGGTGCAGTGGTAGTGTCCCTATCTCTGAGCCAGGAGGCCTAGGTTTAAGCCCTGACTGGAATAACATCAGAAAATATTGAAATGCTCTAGTACTAATGGGATTCTCTTTTAGATTGAAATTTCAAACCACAAATTGAAAGATATAAAATCCAACAAAATAATCAAGACTTTAGTTTTCTACATAATGTAAAATCTCATTTACAGTAAGATGTATTTAATGTTTAATTTACTGGATCAGGATTAGTCAGACCTGAATCCACCAAGATCACACATTTGTGCTGGATATGTCCTGTCCTACTTGCTGTGTATAAACAAAAAGACCAAAATGTTACACTTTATTGAAGAATTGCACAAGAATTAAATTACATTTTACTTGAAAACCTACAAACTTCAGCTTATTTATAGTAATCATCCTCCTTATTCATGTTTTCTCTAATTTACCAAATCTTCAGTGGAAATGTCAATGGTTTTTAATTCTCTTACTTGTCTGGGGAGAAGGTTCAACCATTCTGTACCTTGATGATCTGGGCAATATGGGCTTCTTGATGTTGACACCACTGTAGATGTATATATATCAAAGATTAAGTCATTATAATAATGTCATAACTAATACATATATTTTTGGATGAAAATTTGTGTGTATTAGTTTAGTTTTAAATACACACACCAGACATTTAAGTAAGTGGAAGCCATTTGTGCCTCATTTGCACTACATTTGGACAAAACTCCAATATTGCTATGTTTTCCAAGGAAGCGAAAACTTACAACATATCAGTTGAAGTTGAGGTGAAGCTAATGGATGGGGTGAAAATTGAAAGGATGAATGGACGGCAAATATTGAAGTGCTGAGAGTTAATAGGTTATAAGGTACAGAAGCCTCATTTTCCAGGTTGTTAAAGAATGTCAGGATAGATATATAGGAAAGGTTCCCCATAAACTTCCGAGATATAGGAAAGGTAGCAGAGGATTAGAAAGTGGCAAATGTGACACTTTTATTTAAAAAAAGGGACATTCCCAATAACTACAGGTCAGTCAGTTTAACATCAGTAGTGGGTCAGGTTTCAGACAACTTCAGTGGGAATTCAGAGAATTCCAATTCAGCCTCTGGTCAATAGTAACACCTAGGATACTGAAAGTGCAAGTTTCAGCAAGAGTAAACCCATTGAACATCCAGGGAAAACAGATTTTATTAACTGGAAATGGTCAAAAGCCGGCACTTGTTTGGTGAGAATGTGGATGTGCAGGTGAAGCTTTGAAACACACCAGATGGCCTCCTTCTTTACAGACCACAATTTCCCTTCCCACATGGTTGAAGATGCCCTCCAACACATCTCATCCACATCCCGCTCCTCCGCCCTCAAACTCCACCCCTCCAAGGACAGAACACCCCTGGTCCTCACTTTCCACCCTACCAACCTTTGCATAAAGCATCATCCACTGCCATTTCCGCCACCTCCAAACGGACCCCACCACCAGGGATATATTTCCCTCCCCACCCATTTCCTCTTTCCACAAAGACCCTTCCCTCTGTAACTACCTGGTCAGGTCCTGGACCCCCAACAACCCACCCTCCCGTCCTGGCACCCTCCCCTGCCACCGCAGGAATTGCAAAACCTGCGCCCACAGCTCCCCCTCACCTCCATCCAAGGCCCCAAAGGAGCCTTCCACATCCATCAAAGTTTCACCTGCACATCCACCAATGTCATTTATTTATCCGTTGCTCCCGATGTGGTCTCCTCTACATTGGGGAGACTGAATGCCTTCTCGAAGAGCTCTTTAGGGAACATCTCCGGGACACCCACACCAATTGGCTCCCTGGTTCGATTCCAGCCTGGGCGATTGTCTGTGTGGAGTTTGCACACTCTCCCAGTGTCTGCATGGGTTTCCTCCGGTTTCCTCCCATGGTCCAAAAATGTGCAGGTCAGGTGAATTAGCCTTGGTAAATTGCCCATAGTGTTAGGTGCATTAGTCAGAGGGAAATGGGTTTGGGTGGGTTACTCTTTGGAGGGATGGTGTGGACTGGTTGGGCTGAAGGGCCTGTTTCCACACTGTAGGTAATCTAATCTAATCTAATCTAATCAACTCCACTGCCCCGTGGCCCAACTTTTGAGCTCCCCCTCCCACTCTGCCGAGGACATGCAGGTCCTGGGCTTCCTCCACCGCCGCTCCCTCACCACCCGACGCCTGGAGGAAGAACGCCTCATCTTCTGCCTTGGAACACTTCAACCCCAGGGCATCAATGTGGACTTCACCAGTTTCCTCATTTCCCCTCCCCCCACCTTACCCCAGTTCAAACCTTCCAGCTCAGCACTGTCCTCATGACCTGTCCTACCTGCCAGTCTCCCTTCCCACCTATCTGCTTCACCCTCCCCTCTGACCTATCACCTCCATTCTTACCTCCATCCACCTATTGTACTCTTGGCTACCTTCTCCCCAGCCCCACCCCCTTCCATTTATCTCTCCACCCTGGAGGCTCCTTGCCTCCATTCCTGATGAAGGGCTTTTGCCTGAAACGTCGATTTTCCTGCTCCTCGGATGCTGCCTGACCTGCTGTGCTTTTCCAACACCACTCTAATCTAAACTCCACCCTCAGGCAACTATCTGTATTGACATTGCACATTCCTCCTGTATTTATGTGGGTTTCCTCCCATAGTTCAAAGATGTGCAGGTAGGTGGACTGTCCATGCTAAATGGCCCATAGTGTCTAGGGATGTGCAAGTTAAGTGATTAGCCATGGGAAATGCTGGGTTACAGGGATAGTGTAGGGGCTTAGGATTGGGTGGGATGCTTTTCAGAGGGTCGGTGCAGACTTGTTGGGCCGAAACACCTGCTTTCACTTTGCAGGGATCCTATGAAATAAACAGAGTGGCTAAAAATTATATCTGCAAAGTTGATCAGGATATTTCCTTTTGGGAATACAAATAAATTATACTTTTCAAAATAAATACAGATTCCTTAAGGCACTGAAAACAAACTAACATACCTCAGATGAAAGAAAGCTGAAGAACAGTCCTTTGGCCTCAAATGCTTACTCAGTTTCTCTCTCCACAGATGCTGCCAAACCAGATACTGCAATGACCTTGTGCTGAGTTTCTTCAGCACTTTGTTTTAAATTCTTATGGTATTCTTGGGCACAGCATAATGTCACCTCAGCTGAGAAACTGTTTCCTTTCTCTCTCTCTCTGAGAAACATACAACACATAAACAATCCCTCGAAATGTTGAGGGCTCTGGACTTCAAGTGAGTTGGTGGACTGCATGATGTCGATGTACAACTCTGCATAATGTAGATACACCATACACAGCATGGCTTCAGTGTATGAGGTTAATGCTGAAGGTGGTGCAAGGGGTACGTCTCAAATGGAATGTTTTGCCCTGGATGGTGTTGCATTTCTTAATTGTTATTGGAGCTGCATCCAGGCAAGTGTAGGGAATTCCATCCTCCTCCTAATCTGTGCCTTGAAGATGGTGGACAAGCTTTGGCGAATCAGAAGGTGAATTATTTGCCATCAGTAACTATCATGGTACCTGTTTACACTTGGCTTGTTAGAGAAGGCCTGATGATGCTGACCAAGCTGCTGAAAGTCACTGTTCCCTTCCCCAAGGGACTTTTGAAGATCAGTCATGACCTCCTTGAGTGAGGCTTCAGGCAAGATGTTGTAGTCCATCTCTTCCATTAACGGTTACAAGCAAGCAGCTGGGAGACTAAAAAAGTACGGCAGACATTGGAAATCTGAAACAAACACAGAATGCTGGAGATACTCAGCAGGTCAAGCAGCATCAATGAAAACATAAAGAGATTTAACACTTCATGTCCAGTATGATTCTTCTTCTGAAAAAGGGAGCGTACAATCTCACAGTGGGCCTCATCAGACTCAGGGGGAAAGTGGAAAGTTGGAGATAGAGTTCAAGGTGGTGAGTGTGCACTTGGGGACATGAGTGGAAATGGACTGTTCAGGAAGGACAAGGTAAAAGGACAGATGGAGGATCTGGACAGCCTGCCTGATGACAAGACTGAGTTCAATGATGAGGATGGGTCTAGATTAGAGTGGTGCTGGAAAAGCACAGCAGGTCAGACAGTATCCAAGGAGCAGGAAAATCGACGTTTTGGGCAAAAGCCCCTCATTTAGGAATCTATTCCTGATGAAGGGCTTTTGCCCAAAACGTCGATTTTCCTGCTCCTCGGATGCTGCCTGAACTGCTGTGCTTTTCCAGCACCACTCTAATCTAGACTCTGGTTTCCAGCATCTGCAGTCCTTGTTTTTACCTCAATGATGAGGATGTCCACAGTGATCTGTATTCCCTGCAATCACTTACTGTTTGCAAGAAGATATCTGCAATTGGAAATTACCTAAGTCAGCACACAGGACGGGCAGAGTCAGAGTCACTTTGACAGGCACAGGATTGAGCTTGACTTACGCTGATTGGGAAGACATTGAAGGGAGCAATCACATCGGTAGATTGCAGCCTCATAAAACGTGCATCGTATCAGACATATTCATGTGCTTTGAAATGCGATAAGGTTAGGGTTAGGAGAAAGTGAGGACTGCAGATGCTGGAGAGTCAGAGTTGAAAAGGGTGGCACTGGAAAAGTACAGCAGGTCAGGCAGCATCCGAGGAGCAGGAGAGTCAACCTCGCGGGTGTAAGCCCTTCATCAGGAATATGAAGGACTTATGCCCGAAATTTCAATCCTCCTGCTCCTGGGATGCTGCCTGAGCTGTTGTGCTTTTCCAGTGTTACCCATTTCAACTAGGGTTAGGGTTGGAGTACAAATATTTGGCTGTAAATGCTGGTCACAATAATTTCCACTATGTGATTCATCTGGAAAATTGCACAGACATCTCAATAAAGCAGAAGTTATTGCTGGCCACAACAAACATAGTATTTATGTGACCTGCAAGGGTACTGTAGGATACAGAACTGGATCCCTCTCCACATGCACTGAAAGCATTATGATGTACATGACTGTATGGAATAATAACTTTCATGGTTGGTATGGGGCTGAAATGGAAGGGATGAAGCATGCACAGAACACTTCCAATAAAGAACTATGTGTTTGTCACTTAGTACTGCTCCTCTACCAAAGTAAGAGTCTATCACAAAGAGCCATGATAATATAATCCAAAAGTCCTCTGTACAGCAGCACTGCATTTCTCATTGTGTGGGAGAGTCTGGGTAGTCATTATCTGCAGGATATGCCCGCACAGGGTATGTTCACTTCCTTTACTTCTCAACACAGTTAAATGCTCACAAGAATGAATAGATTACCTACAGTGTGGAAACAGGCCCTTCAGCCCAATAAATCCACACCGACCCTCCGAAGAGAAACCCACCTCCACTATATTTCCCCCTGACTAATCCACCTAACACTATGGGCAATTTAGCATGGCCAATTCACCCAACCGGCACATCTTTGGACTGTGGAGGAAACCGGAATACCTGGAGTAAACCCACGCAGACACGGGGAGATTGTGCAAACTCCACACAGACAGTTGCCCGAGTTGGGAATTGAACCCAGGTCCCTGGCACTGTGAGGCATCAGTGCTAACCACTAAGCCACCTTGCTGCCCGTGATGATGGATCCAGCCACACGCTACCTTGCAGGTGGAGGCACAGCAGAGCACCAGCAAGCTCAGGAGCAGCAACAAGATGCTATGGAGGCTGAGAGCCTCTGGCACAGGACGAGGTCACAACTGCAGGGCTCCTCAGGATGTGTCAGGAGCACTTTATGGCGAGGTTGTGATGTGAATCAAGCAATCCAATAGAGCAAGCTAATGTTCTGAAATGATGGATTTAAATCCCACCGTAGCAGATGGTGAAAATAAAAATCTGGAATAAAAAACTAGGGCAGCGTGGCACATGGACACACAAAGATGGCTGCTGAGACATAAGTTGACAACTTGACACACAAGATGGCCACTGGACCACAATATGGAGAGAAATAGCAGAGCAGATACAGACACTGCCTGGGGCCATCAGAATGCCAGCACAATGTACTCACAACTCAGTTGATTAGTTTAAGGCAGGTGGGGGAGAGAATACACATGAGTAGTGCATACTGCCTGCTGCAATCTCTGGGTCCAGCAAACTCCTTTGATAGAAATGCTAACTGTTTGATACGGACTCAATACAAAGTGCTAATAGCCAGGGCTGCAGTGATTGGTCTTCTCAGGAAGAGCGATTAGTGCTCTTAACTGCAGCAATCTACTTCCAAGCAAACATTGTCAGTGCTGTGGTTCTGTTCGCCGAGCTAGAAGTTTTTGTTGCAAACGTTTCGTCCCCTGCCTAGGTGACATCCTCAGTGCTTGGGAGCCTCCTGTGAAGCGCTTCTGTGGTGTTTCCTCCGGCATTTATAGTGGCCTGTCCCTGCCGCTTCCGGTTGTCAGTTTCAGCTGTCCACTGTAGTGGCCGGTATATTGGGTCCAGGTCAATGTGTTTGTTGATGGAGTTGTGGATGAGGTTTTGTGCAGTCTTTGCATGGGATTTTGTACACTACATTGGTTTTGCTCATGCTGGGTATCGGGTCCTTCGTTCTGGTGAGTTGTTGTCTGAGTGTGGCTGTTGGTTTGTGTGCTGTTATAAGTCCTAGTGGTCGCAGTAGTCTGGCTGTCATTTCAGAGATGTTCTTGATGTATGGTAGTGTGGCTAGTCCTTTGGGTTGCGGCATGTCCTCGTTCTGTTGTCTCTCCCTTAGGCATCTGTTGATGAAATTCTTACAAATCTTCTCACAAACTTTGAAAACATGGTCAGTTTTAATGTCTGGGCTGAAACTGACAACACCCACCCTGAAATTAAAAAAGGCTGTGTTGGAACTGACAATGACTGCATCAAAACTATCAACAATCCTGCAATGTTTACAACAAACAAACTATGTTACAGAGACAATGACCTCATCACTGACCTATTGTATCACAAAATGTATAAAAGTATCCTGACATGTGCTCCAGGTTGAGAGAAGACTCACAGCTGACCACTGTGCTGCTGGTGTCCGTCTCTCCCCAGAGCTCCTGTATTTCCTTGTACAATAAATTCTGTCATTGAACCCCGACTCTGACTCCAAGGCTGCCGATTTTCCCCACCACACTAGTAACCACAGTCAATTGTTGTCAAAGTTCAACTAGTTCAGTAATGTCTCTGAGGGAAGGAAATCTGCCAGACTTAATTGATCTGGTCTACTTTAGATCCAGAGCAACATGATAGAGGCTTAACTGCCTTCTGGGTAATTCTGGGTGGACAATCACGGGATGTGGGTGCTGATGCAAGGTCCACAATGATCCATCTTCCTGACCTGATGTAGTTAATGGGTGGCACAGTGGTAATGTCACTGGACCAAAATCTAGAGGCCTATGTCTTGGCTCGGTCATGATGTGAGAAGAAATGTTAAAAAGTGGCAAACTGCTAAGACCTGTCAAGAAACTTGACAATTCTCATCAAGGGTTATCAAAGCACGTTACTTCTGTTCAAAGCTGTCAAGGTGTGTTTCTTGATCAATGAGAGTGTTTTTCTTCATAAACTATAGTCTGCAATGTAGCACTTTTCTCCCATGTGCCTCAGTAACAATGGGAAGGAGAGTTGGCATGGGAGGTTAAGTAGGAAAGTGTGGAAGTATGGTTTGCCTGGAATAAAGGGCCAGAGATGGGCAAAGGGGCATAGTGGCAGAGGGAACATGAAGTGCCCTGGGAATGGGTATGGACAGAGGCTGGTATAGAGGGAATGGGGGGGGGCTGCAAAGGGATTGATTGAAGGGCATAGGGTGTCATAGAATGCATAAGGAGCAATGTATGATGTGTAGAGAGCATGAATGGGACTCGGGACGTCTGTGGGGATGGGAGGGAGTGAAGAGCAAGGGCTGGGGGGTTACTTTATGTTTAATTATTTTCTTGTAATGTTTGAACAAAGTGCTGGAGACAAGCACATTTGGAACGTAGAAGTCTCCTCCTTTTTTCCTCAGGTCATCTGTCCCAACTGTCAAAAACTCTCTTCTCGGCCTGGTCCCGATTTTGCAACTTACACATGACCGACATTGTTATGGACCAGGCCAGACCTCTCAAAACATTTCAAGAAGGTAGCCCAGAGCCTAACTTTTCTCGTTGTTTTCAGGAGGTGTAAAGTGGATATTCGAGGTGAGAGTCAACTGCTCAAACCACTTCATTTTAAACAAAACAGATTTATTTACAAGATTACTGAATGAAACACAAAGAACAGCAAACAGAATAGCAAATAACCCAACAGATTAACCCAATTTAATGATGCTGTTCCAAATATTTGCAACAATCCTCATAAACACCCCTTGGCACAAAAGGTAAAATCAACCACAAGTTCTTCCAGGATAGAAGTCAGATAGAGAGAGCGAGAGAGCAAGAGAGCCAGCCTGGGCCTGCTTCTGGGTGCAGCAGCTTTTCCATGTTACTGCTAAAAAAAAAAACCAAACCAGAGAAAAGCTGAGCTGGGAGAGCTGACCACACCTCTTTCATTGTACATGTCTTTTTTTAAACTTGAAAGCCTTCTGCATGAGGCAGTATCACTTAGCTATTATCAAATTGGCCCTTCAACCTCCAGACCTTTTGGAGTCTGTCATTTACACCTTCTCTGAAAAAAAGGATTGCATAACCTCGTTAAAGGAGCAGCTTCGTGACACCTATCCCCTTGCAAAAAAATGAACTATCAATATCCAAAGATAGCTTCATTTTAAAACCCCTTTTAAATTTTGTTAATACTCTAAAAAACACAAATAAATTGCATTGACTGCAAACATGTAAACATACACAACTACATTCCATTTCAGTCTGTTGTACTCCTGCCACCGAACGCCTCCATTTGTCATTTGAGTCTCGACAATGTGTCCTGCCACATGCACGATTTTCAAACTGAATGGCTGTAATACCAAGCTCCAACTAAACAGTCTGGCATTCTTGTCCTTAAATTTCTCCACAAGCTTCAATGGTTTATCATCAGTATATATGATTGTTAGCAATAAGCAGGTCTCTGAGACAAACACTGAAATGTTGTAATGTCAACACCAAGCTTTAGGACTCCTTCTCAACCATCGAATATTTCTGCTGATCAATGTCCAACTACCTGGAGAAATAAACGCTAAGTCTTTCTTTCTTCTTGTTATCTTCTTGCAACAGCACAGCATCTTAAATAGCCACCTTAAATGGCTTTGCATAATTTAATGTGACTAATACTGGGGCAGTGATTAACACACCTTTCAGGGTCTAGATTAGAGTGGTGCTGGAAAAGCACATCAGGTCAGGCAGCATCCGAGGAGCAGGAAAATCGATGTTTCTGGCAAAAACTGAAAATGTGTTGCTGGAAAAGCGCAGCAGGTCAGGCAGCATCCAAGGAGTAGGAGAATTGACGTTTCGGGCATGAGCCCTTCTTCAGGCTCCTGAAGAAGAAATTCCTGAAGAAGGGCTCATGCCCGAAACGTCGATTCTCCTACTCCTTGGATGCTGCCTGACCTGCTGCGCTTTTCCAGCAACACATTTTCAGCTCTGATCTCCAACATCTGCAATCCTCAATTTATCCTAGTTTCTGGCAAAAGCCCTTCATCAGGAATAGATGACAACCTTTCAGGCTGTTGAATGTCTTCTGATAGTCTGCTATCCACTGAAATTTCTTGTCTTTCATTCTCAATTCAGTGAGTGGAGCTAAAATTTAGTACAGATTGTCAAGAAAATCCATTCCATCCCAGGAACCACAGTACTGTCCTTTTTGTTGATGGCATGGGAAACTCTCCAAGTACCTTTGTTTTTGCATCCCCAGGGCCATTTGTCCATGTCGAATAACATGGCCCAGGAAGGTGACTTGGCCTTTGGCAAATTCACTTTTAGCCAGGTTTATCACCAAACCTGCCTTCCGAAGTCGATTAAACAAGTCTGATAAATGTTGTAAATGTTCCTTCCATTTGTGACTACAAAATCACCAGGTCATCAATATAAACTACACAGTTGGGTAATCCAGAAATGACCTTATTGGTGAGTCTCCGAAAGATGGCTGGCGCATTTTTCATAACAAATGGCATGACATTAAACTGATATAGTCCATTTGGCATTACGAACGCCAAAATTTCCTTTGCTCTTTCTGACAAAGGTACCTGCCAGTATCCTCTGAGCAAGTCCAACTTAGAAATATAAGTTGCTTGTCCCACCTTTTCAACACAGTCTTCCAAGTGCGGAATCGGATATGCATCAGTCTTTGTAATTGCATTGACTTTGCAATGGTCCCCACAGAACCACTGGATACCATCTGGTTTTGGCACCATTACTATGGATGAGCTCCAGTTACTGTAACTCACTTTAATTATGTCATCTTGGGGCACGCATTCAAACTCCTTTGGAACTTGTGCCAAATTTAGAGGGTAATGCTTATAAGGATGTTGCTTAATTGGAACATTATCTCCTATATCCAGATCATGCATAATTAGGTTAGTACTTCCCAGCTTATTTCCACTTCTCTCTCCATGTGATAGTAATAACTCTTTCAGGTCATTTCGATTTTCTGCAGGAAGGTAACGCAATAGTTTATCCCAAATTTTCCTCATTTTCCAATTTAATTTGAGGAATCTCCAGTTCAGAATCCTCTGAACTTGGTTCCAACACAGACGGAAGAATCAGTAACACATTCTTCTTTTGGTTTCCTTCCCTGTCAAAATACCTGTTGAGCACATTCACATGACACACTCTGAGATTTCTTTCTGTCTGGAGTACCTATCAAATAGTTCACCTCACTCAATTTTCTTTCAAATTGATAAGGTCCACTAAACCTTGCTTTTAAAGGTTCACCTATCACTGGAAGTAACACTAATACCTTATCCCCGACGGCAAAATTTTTAATTTCTTGTCTGCTTCCTGTTTCATTGTATGCGGTGATACTTTTACATGCTGTCTGGCCAACTCCCCAGGATTATTTAATCATTTCTTAAAAATTTGACATAATCCAAATATGGTCTCTGAACTCTGACTTATCAATTTCTCCTTAGTTTTTGGACATAAAGTGAGAGGACCATTAAAAATGACTATTTCAAATGGATTGAATTTGATCGCTTCATTTGGTGCATTTCTGATCACAAAAAGCACAACTAGAATTCCCTTATCCAATCATCTGGATAGTCTTAACTATAAGCCCTCAACATGGTCTTTAATGTCTGATGTCACCTTTCTATCACTCCCTGTGATTCTGGATGGTACGCAGTAGATTTGAATTGTTTTTTTCCTAAGATCTCCATAACTTCTTGGAATAATTTTGATGTGAAGTTTGACCCTTGATCAGATTGTATCTCTGTCAGTAGGCCGTGTTTGGTGTAAAATTTGAGTAATTCCTCTACAAAGAGGAGGTTTTAGCAATTTTTGGAAGATCTGGAAATAGATAAGAGCACTGGGCCAGATGGGATTTATCCTCAAATTCTCTGGGAAGCCAGAGAGGAGATTGTAAAGCCTTTGGCTTTGATCTTTATGTCAACATTGTCGACAGGAGTAGTGCCAGAAGACTGGAGGATAGCAAATGTTGTTCCCTTGTTTAAGATGGGGAGTCAGAACACTCCTGGCAATCATAGGCCAGCGGGTCTTACTTCGGTTGTGGGTAAGATGTTGAAAAAGGTTGTAAGAGATAGGATTTATAATCATCTGGAAGGGAGTAATTTGTTTCGGGATAGTCAACACAGTTTGTGAAAGGTAGGTCGAGCCTAACTAACCTCATTGCATTCTTCGAGAAGGTGACCAGACAGGTGGATGAAGGTAAAGCATTTGGAGTGATGTAAATGGGCTTTAGTAAGGGATTTGATAAGTTTCCACATGGTAGACTATTGCACAAAATATAGAGTTTCGGGATTGGAAAGTGATTTACTGGTTTGGATCAGAAATTGGTTAGCTGAAAGAAGACAGAGGGTGGTGGTTGATGGGAAATGTTCATCCTGGAGCTCAGTTACCAGTGCCACAAGGATCTGTTCTGGGGCCACTGCTGTTTGTCATTTTTATAAATGATCTGGTTGTGGACAGAGAAGGATAGGTTAGTAAATTTGCAGATGACACCAAGGCAGGCACAGTTGTGGATATTGCCGAAGGATGTTGTGGGTTACAGATGGGCGTAGCTAGGCTGAGAAGTGGCAAATGGAGTTTAATGCGGAAAAGTGTGAGGTAATTCACTTCAGAAGAAGTACCAGGAATGCAGAGTAAAATTCTTGGCAGTGTAGATGAACAGAGAGATCTTGGTGTCTGGGTGCATAAATCACTGAAAGATGCCACCCAGTTTGATAGGGTTGTTAAGAAGACGTATGGTGTTTTGGAGTTTATTGGTGGGGGGATTGGGTTTTGGAGCCACAAGGTCATACTTCAGCTGTACAAGACAGTGGTAAGGCCACACTGCATTATAGGAAGGATGTGGAAGTTTTGGAAAGCATTCAGAGGAGATTTACTGGGATGTTGTCTGGTATGGAAGGAAGGTCTTAGGAAAGGCTGAGGGAACTGAGGCAGTTTTTGCTGGAGAAAAGGTTGAGAGTGACTTAATCGAGACATATAAGATAATCAGAGGGTTAGATAGGGTGGGCAGTGTGAGCCTTTTTCCTCGGATGGAAAAGGCTAACACAAGGGGATATATTTTTGAATTGAGGGATATCAGGGGTAGTTTCTTTATTCAGAGAATGGTAGGGGCATGGAATGGCCTGCCTGCAGCAGTAGTAGACTCGCTGACGTTACGGGCATTTAAATGGGCATTGGACATACATATGAATAATAATGGAACGGTGTAGGTTAGTTGGACATCAGATTAATTTCACAGATCAGCGCAACATCGAGGGCTGAAGAGCCTGTACTGCGCTGTAACATTCTATGTTCTATGTTCTAATCCTTTTCGCTGTGATATTGCATAATGGGATGGCATTTGGAAATCCAAGTGACACTTCCATTATTGTTAACAGATACTGATTCCTACTTTTTTTTTGACGTAGGGGATCTATGCAATCAATTAAGACACTTGTAAAAGGTTCCTCAAATGTAGGAATAGGTATTAAAGGAGTGGGTTTTATTACTGCCTGTGATTTTCCAATTACTTGACATGTCTGGCAAAATTCAACTACGCCCTCATGCAGTCCAGGCCAGTAAAAATGTTTTTGTATTTTAGCTTATATTTTCCTCACTCCTAAATAACCCCCAAATGGTAGCTCATGCACTACGCACAACATCATCTTTCTATGCCCCACTGGAAATACAATTTGATGAATTTCTGCCCATTTCTCATCTGCCTAAATATGCAATAGTCTCCATTTTCTCATTATGACATCATTTTTAATGTAATAACATTTAGGGATAAATTTGGATTCCTTTTCTGTGTATGTCTTTTGATATAATTGCTTTAAATTTTCATCTTTCAGCTATAACTCAATTAACTTATCTGAGCTAAAGTTGTCTGCATTGTCATCTATCTGCTCCTGGTTTGTGCCAATCATCTGATGAAACAGAATCTCTGCTAATTCCACTTCAACTTTCTTATTTGTACTCTTTGATCTCTGCTGTTTCAACTGGTGACCTTGTGACCTCAGTACCACACAGTCAGGAAAATTTCCAGTTGCCTGGGTTTCCACCGGCTTTTCAACCACAGTAGGCTGCACTCCTACTGGAGAATCAGTTATATCATTTGCAAGGACAAATTGTATTGCTGTAGCTGAGAAGTGTCCAGTACTGCTACCAGAAATTCTCCAGTCTTTTCTGGACACTCGAAACTCATTTACATAATTGTGCGCTTCTTGACTCACCGTGAATTCCCATTACCAGAACTTTTTCTGGCAATAGTTCTTCAGATATACATACCTTCTCATCTTTCAGCATCACAGACTGAGAGAATCCTGTGTCCCTTAATAATGTAACCTCTTTACCTGCGAGTGCTGGCCAATGTGAAAAAACTTTACCTTTGCAGGAATATGGTTTAAGAAGATCTGGTACTTGCTCCTTAACCAACCTCCGATCAGCTTGTACATTCCGGTGCAGATTTCTAGCCTTCACTGTACTTTCTGTTATCACTCTAACAAAATTCACTGGCATATCGTGCTTTTCTACATCCGGCTTCCCAGTACTTCTCCCAATCCATCGGTGTGAATTCATGTGGCCTATTTTATTGCAGTGAAAACATCAGAGCTTTTTAACTTCTGTCCCCTTCAATGGTTCCTTTTGTTACTCTGTGGTAAGTTATCCTAAAGATCTTCACCGAGATCTACCTTTCCCATTCCATGCAAAGATTTCTCTTTTTCCCAATTTCTATCCCTCATGGATTGAAATTCATTCTGGAAGCCAAGCTCTGCTTGATGGACCAACTTATAATCATCAGCCTTCAGCTGCTAATCTTGCTGTTTTAACTCTTTGCTCTCCCACATAAGTTCTCACTACTTCAGGAAGCGAATTTTTGAACTCCTGTCTAAGTGCCAACTTCTGAAGTTCAAACTCCCTTCTTTCTTTCTTTCCTCTACTTTTAATTGTAATTCCTTCTCTTTTGCCTCTAACTCAAGCTGCTTCATTTTCAAGTGAATTTTAGCCATCTTTAATGATTCTGGTGGTGTTTCCAACAAACTTAACTGCTGAGCTCCTGCTGTGATTATCTCTCATTTCCTCACAGAAGGAGGCAGCTCCAACTCCAGCTTGTCTGCTAATTCTAGCAGCTTGGCCTTCATCAACTTGCGTAAAACCGCCAATGTCACTTTTTCCACCCCCACAAAACTTTTGGGGACTGAAAGGTCCATTGCTATCCCAAGCACTCTTTAAACCAACCAAAACTTAGCACACAGAACAAAAGACACTAATACCTATCACTCGCTGCCTTCGAGTCCAACAACTCTAATCATTGGCCAAACAGAGAAACGTACGAGAATTCCTAGAAGCATGGCATTCCAACCGGAACGCTATCAACAAAACCCCTGAGAAAAAGAACAGAAAATGATGTCACCACAGGAAATGGCATCACCGACCAAGTAAACATAAACACATAAATTTAAAAAATGGGCCATACCATCCGTGCTTCATCTGGAGGCTAACTGAAGATGTTACCTAGCATGATGACGAAACATCTGAAAATGAACATTCCAGCTCAGCAAGCAAGCCTATATCCAGAAAAGAAAATAGCACATAACTTATCCTATCCAAAAACCCAACAGATCATCCCAACTTAATGATGCTGTTCCAAATATGTGCAACAATCCCCATAAACACACCCCAGCACAAAAGGTAAAGTCAACCACAAGTTCTTCCAGGATAGAAGTCAGAGAGAGAGAGTGTATCAGTCTGGACCTTCTTCCTGGGTCCAGCAGCTTTTCCACATTACTGCTTTAAAAAAACAAACCAGAGAAAAGATGCGCTGGGAAAGCTGATCACATCATTTTCATTGAACGTGTGTTTTTTTAAAACTTGAAAACCTTCTACCTGAGGCAGCATCTGTTCGCTATTATCAAATTAGCCCTAAAACTCTTCAACCTGCAGTCTTTTTAGAGTCTGTCATTATAACTTCTCTGAAAAACAAACAATTGCTGCATAACCTCATTAAAGGAGCAGCTTTGTGACAACATTGTAGGAAGAATGCAGGAAACACAATACACTGTGAAGTTCTACTGAAGAATTGACATTCATGACTGGGTGGAGCTATCCACTATTTGTTCACTATGGTGACAACTTTTCAAACAAGTTGCATATGGTCTGAGTCCCAATGTCTCAATAATGAGGCAGAAGCAGCGAAAGAGAAGGGTCGGAAAGTAAATAAACCCTGCCTCTGGATCTCAATACTTCATTGGATGCCCTGCCCATGAGCCCAAATATTTGCAACTTGAGAATCAGACAATATGACTTTGAAACTCAGTGAACACAATTCATTTATAGTCATTCCTCTGCACGAATGAGACTTCCATTGCTGAGAATCCCCACAAATGATGAAATTCACAAATGCAGAACCCATTAAAAATACAGGTTAAAATGTATTAAAATCACAGACGTGAGTTTTGCCCACAGATATTGAATTTTGTTGTTAGTCACTCTTTGCCATAAATAGGAGAATTTGCAAGTAGTTATCTAGCAGATACAGAGGATTTAGTGTACTTTCAAAATGTTGATTACTCCATTATATATACCTTGATATAATATAAATTCAGAATCAGCAGCAACAGAGCTATCAACTTTAGCATTGTCAAATGGCACTGATGTGTTGAGAAAGGAAGAATGGTATTTTTTGTGTCTTGTTCATCCATAAGTGAAAGGTCAATGTGTACTCGTACTGTGTAAACCTGCAGCAAAGAAAACCTTAATTTAATATAAACATCTGTCATTGGGAAAATATTAAGAGTCTACTGTAAAGGAGGAATATAACAGAACATTTAGAAGTACACCATATAATCAAGCAGAGTCAGCATGGCTTCATGAAGGGGAAAGTATGCCTGATTAAATTATTAGATTTCTTTGAGGAGGTACCATGCAGGCAAGATAAAGGGGAATCAGCAAATGTATTATATTTTCTACTTGTCACTTATCACTGCATAACTTATCTTCTTTACTTATTTTCTATCTCCTTCGTCATCCAGGGAGCTCTGGAATTGTTTATAATACATTTCTCACTTGAGGGGATATATCTGAACTGAACCCAAACCATTTCCTCTTTGAAGCAATCCCACCGTTCAGTTACAATTGTTCACGCCAATTTCTCATTCCAGTCAAGCCTGCCCAGCTCTGACCTCACTATATTGAAGGCCACTCTCTGCCAATTGAATCTTCTTACCATGGATCCATGCTTGTTATTCTCCGTCACCAGGAGGAACCTGATGATTCGATGTTCACTGTTTCCTCAATGTTCCTGAACTGACACTCCATTTGGCTCACTGGATTTCCAACAGTGCGTTCTTTGTTGTGGGAATGGACACATACTTTAAGCTAAAATACTTAAATACAACTAAAGCTTTAAACATTATTGTTTTATTCCTTCCTCTTAAATTACTCAAAATGGCACCAGATCGTGGCAAAATTGAAAAAAGCTTTTCAGTGTACTTTACTGTTCTTCTCACTGTATGATACATGTGACAATAAATAATCCATTCATTCACACACTGCTGTTGGAAACTCTCTTGAAGACAATCTAGGAGCACTTGAGCCTCATTGTTCCCTGCAGTACCAGTCTATATTTGGCAAACTAAAGTCCCCCACTACTGTACTCAAAAACGCTGGCTTCTCTCTGTAATTCCCCAGCAGATTTATTCCTCTGCATCCTTTCCACTAATTTATGGTCTACAGGCTATATCTAGCAATGTAATAATACCGGTTTGTTGCTCAGCCAAATTGATTTTTCCCTACATTCTCTGAGATAGCATTTTTCTCCAGCGCATAATGCACTGTCAGAGGAGGCTGCTAAGGATTATTGATTGAAATGGAAAAGCTATTTTCAGTTGTATTGGTTAGTTTTCTGAAGCATACAGGCAAACTTTTCTAAATTTGAGAAACTAGCCTGAGCTAACCTATATTGAATTTGAAATGGTGGAGCAAAGTAATTTTGAAAGATCAATATGAATATGAGGAGAAAATATCATGTATAAAGCTCCCTGAGAAATTGCTCTCTTGGAAGAATTCAAAAAACTCACTTCTATTTACAGTAAGAACCCATATCGACAACCAATCGGTTGGAATTGCTAATCAAGCAGCAGAAATGACTGACAATTATCTGATCTGTACAACAAAACCATGTGTTAATGCTGCTTATGGCTGAATGTGACATAAAATGGCTGCTTGTAGTTTTTTTTTTAATCTGACACAAAATGGTTGAAGAGAATTGTAGCTGATGCAGCATTTCATGTAGCTCAAGTCATGGCCTTCACAGATAGATCACAAAGTTCCTCTGAGAATCATAAGAGTTTTAGAGAGATGAGGCTAGAATGCAGAGAGTAAGCCTTCTCTTTTCTGATAGGGGTAGTTCAGATGGAAACCTACAGATTTGCAATTTCCTATTTTAATGTGAAATAGAAAGGGAAAGATTGATCCAATTTAGATGACACCCTTTAAATAATTATAATTTCATAATAGAGTAGGCACATATAGTTGTACAATGATAGATTTCTACAGGCAGCCAGCTGGATGCAGAAACTGGTTTTTGATAAGCACACTTGGTAAATCTTAATAAAGACCTTGGCACCAGTTAGTTTGAAGTTGATTATTTAACACAGTTAGAAGAAAAGCCTGACCCCACAATAATCAATACTCAGGTAGTTGTTATTACACATTAAATACACCTGCATGGGTATGTTGAAATTATAAATGTAATCGATGAATTAACATTAAGGGATTGAACTGAATTTTCTTTAAATAAATAGCTTTAGGCCATTGAGAGAAGCTTTCACTCCATCAGCAAGGAAATTGGAACAACAAAAAAAAGTATAGCACGGCAGCACAGTGGTTCAGTGGTTAGCACTGCTACCTCACAGCGCCAGGGACCCGGGTTTGATTCCTGCCTCAGGTGACTGTCTGTGTGGAGTTATCACATTCTCCCCGAATCTGCCTGCATTTCCTCTCACAATTCAAAGATGTGCAGGTTAAGTGAATTGGCCATGCTAAATAGCCCATAGTCAGGGGTAAATGTAGGGGAGGGGAATGGGTCTGGGTGGGTTACTATTCGGAGGGTCAGTGTGGAGTTATTGGACTGAAGGGCCTGTTGGGAATCTAATCTAAAAAAAAATCAACACAATCCTGTAAAAGAGTAGCAAAAGCCAAATAACATAGCAAAGGGGACAGGAACAATTGCAAAACAGGGTCATTATGATCTTGAGAAGATAAACAATTGCTGGCTCACAATCTAAAGAACAGCTTAAAGAATAGGTGAAGAATGACAGAGAAAAATTATAAGACACAGGTGAGAAAGAGGTCCATCCAGTAGAACCTTAAAGAATTCAAATAAACTTATTTTATTGACTTTGTAAAGCAGTAAAAGTGATTGAATTTCATTCTTAACACTGGAATTTGAATAGGTGCTACCGTATTTAGTAAAGAAAACTAATACGGAAAGTATTTAAAGCAGTTATAATAAAGATCCATTTGAGAATTAAACTTCTGGTTTAAACTGTCTTACAACATGCAAACACAAGTTGTCAATGGCAGCTGCAGGACAGAGAGACCATTTGTTTGACCTTTCAAAGTTGAATAATAGGGAGGCCAGTCGCAAAGTCTTGAGGAAGGGTTACATCCAAAATGTTCACTTTTCCATCTTCTGATGCTGCCTGGCTTGCTGTGTTCTTCCAGCCCCCTGCGTGTCTACCCAAAATTGTCAGTTTTGTCACAAAATTGGACAATTATGTATAACTTCATAAGTTACTTATATATTAGAGCCAATATTACAAATTTTATAACACTTGGTAGAAATTAATATCCTTTCTAATCTTCTGCATAAAGGTTAGCAAGGATCATAGTTAAAAATCACACAACACCAGGTTATAGTCCAACAGGTTTAATTGGAAGCACACTAGCTTTCGGAGCGATGCTCCTTCATCAGGTGGTAAAGGAGGGCTCAATCCTAACACACAATTTATAGCAAAAATTTACAGTGTGATGTAACTGAAATTATACATTGAAAAATTGATTGTTTATTAAGCCTTACATCTGTTAGAATACCGTGATGGTTTCACTTCTTTCATGTGTAAATCACAAAACCTTTCTTTAAAAAGTTGCATTCTCGGGTTCGCTGTTAACAATGGTGATAGCTAGACAATATGTTGAAGGTGTTGGCCCCCTGTGTTCTCTGTCTATGACCTGATGTTTAGATTGATTCTAATCTAAAAAGTGAGATAATGGAGTTTTACATAAATTCATGCAGTTTTTGAGCTCAGAGTTCTACATGAATGGATCTTAGTTTGCAAAACAGAATTTGAAAAATCATTAGTAATGAGCAAATGAACATTACAGCTGAATAATGTCTGGGAAGGGACATAACAGTCAGTATTGGAATATGGTCAATAAAATGTATTGTAGAGACCAAGAACAGGTAATAGGGGGTCTGGCAAACATCATGAGGTGATGGGAGGATCTAGAAATGACTATGAAATTGTCCATCATTGAATGGGATTCACAGGATTGAATTCACAGGATTGGATGTGTAGATCAGAGGTGATGTGGCAAGCACTGATGTCAGTTTTGCACATAACCATTGTAAGACGGTACATAGAAATATTCTGTACTTTATTGGGAAAGGGAGAGTGTCCTAGAGACCTTGCTTGTGCCGCGTTGTTAAGGAGCTCCAATTTATGCTGCTGAACATGGGACTCAGACTCCTCTTTATAATCCCTCTATGTTTCCACGACCCCCCATAAACACAAGAACGATAGAGGGTGAGGGAATGTTACAAAGGTGAGGAGCCACCGTAAAAAAGAAAGATAGCTGGGACAGCTCCAAGGTCCTCAGATCATAAAGGAAGGTACTGAGGATGGAGGTGAAAAATCAAATGCCTAAATCTTGTAAGGGCTGTGTCTTTATTATTATTATGCTTTTAAAAACTGGAAACTTGAATGAAGAGAACTGTTTTTAAAAAGTGTATGAAAGAGTAACTGCAGTATTGAAAATAGATAACCCCTTACCCATGGTAGGTGTTGTAAAGAACTGTATAAACAAACAGGAATTGAATTCAGATTACCAACAATATGGAATGGAGGGTATATATTAATACGCTGCTTGTTGGCAACAACAAGTTGATTAGTCTGTTGGCTAAATACAGTTATCAATGAAAGATCTTTTCCTTGCCAACAACAATGTGATTGGTTTTCTGCTAGCTGACCAGCTTGGTGCTGGAATCAAATCCCAAGTTTATAAGGGGATCAGAATTTTAATTTGGAGTGTTATATTCCTATGTTTTTTTTATCTGTTTACCTCCAGCAATTGTCTAATTACTTATAATGAATAATAATTCTTGTTTAGGGTATAAAAACCTGACCTGTGCTTTCTATCAATTTAATCTGAAAATCAGGTAAATTGGGTTAAGAATGTACTTTAAAACAAAACTTTAATATTTGATACAACTCCAGAAATAGCAGGGTACAATTCATGAGCTTACAACCCCAGTGGGTAGGAACTGTATATGCACTATAATAGAGTGGTACACCTTGCTCATGCTGCTAAACATTGCAAAGGAAGCTAAGGGGACTTGTTTGGGCTTAAAAGATTGAGTCTGAACAAAGGAGCTGAGAAAGGATAATACTATGGATCAAATTGTAACTTTAACTACAACCAGTAGTTAAGCACTGCTGTAAGGAAGCCACTCACCATCCTGACTTGGAAACTTATTGCCATTGTTCAGTGTCTCTGGGTCAAATTGCTGGAACTCCCTCCCTAATAGTGTTAAGGGTCGACATAGAGCAAATGGACTGCAGTGGTTCAAGAAGGCAGCTCAGCACCTCCACCTCCTCAAGGGCAACTGGGAATCAGAAATAAATGCTGGCCCAGCCACTGATACCTGTGTCCCATGAATGAATAAATAAAAAATCTCGGCCTGTAAACACAGTCATAGCAGCAGATGGTAGCAGCAATCTAGCCAACCACTTGTTTGCAGTTTATGTTCATATGGCATTGTGCCAATGGTGGTCATTCACAATTTGATTCAGCTGCAATGTCATGACAAAAAATATGATTCCACAAATTAAGAACCTCTTAGGAAACCAGTCTGGAAATAGCAGCAAGTTATATCAGTGAGATGACCACCAACTTAAAGAAACCAATCGGAACTTGGGCACATACTAAACCATGACTGAAATATTGGCTTGGCAATGCATGAATGGCAATCAGAGCTCAAGGAGACCACTGGTCCAGCACAAGGGAATTTGTTAGTAAGGATTAATTAGCAATTTGATACACAGAAAAGAGAGAAGGCAGAAGATGCAGAACTTCAGTTAACAGAACAATAAACACAGGCCCAGTCAGCTAGAAGTCACAAGCTAGTGTCCCAAGATGGACTAATTCATTGCCTTCATTAAATATCATCCTTGTGTACTTATTGTAATAAAGTTAATAAATACTATTTAAAAATTAACAAACTCAGATGCTTGTAAATGAGAGACAAAAATAAAAATTGCTATAATTGCTCAGCAGGTCTGGCAATAGTTGTGGAGAGAAATCAGAGTTCACATTTCAGGTCCAGTGTTCTGAGGAAGGGAGCCAAAACATTAACTCTGATTTCTCTCCAGAGATGCTGCCAGACTTGCTGAGCTTTTCCAGCAATTTCTACTTTTGTCACAATAACTAAACTGGTATTGTAGTGAAATGGGTACCAGAAGAGCTTTTTGATGGCTGCTGTCAATCTTAGTCCATAATTCTATGTGACTTAAGTGTCACAATTAAAGCTGAATTGGAAACCCCAGACTTTGTACTGTAACTAATCATTTTGATGAGCAATACTGTAACTTATCTTCAAAAGAAAACAAGGCCTAAACCCAGTTTAATAAGTTTGCTGTGCAATTGGTCAATTCGTGGAAACAAATGCAGAAGCAAAACATTATAGTCTCGTATTTTATGTTTTTTAAATTTCAATTATTAGTATTTTACCTGATTCACATACATCCTTGAATTGATATTTTCAATTATATTGTGCTGGAATTTTTATTTAAAACCACAAATAAATGCCAAGCTATAACATTTCTGCTTGGCCTTTTCCTCTTCTCCTGAATTTGAATTCATGTACATTTGAATATATGGTCTGAACCCAGAGGATATTCTTAGATTTGTGTCAATAGCTCATTTGTTGACTGACAAGTTCCATATTTAACTGTATATGCATCCCTGTAAAACCTACTAAAGGCAGAAGAAGGATAAAGACAAACGTAATTTTGTGAAAATGAAGGATGTGTTAATGACAAGAAAACTGAAGCTTGAAATAAGGAAAAAATCAATTAGATGTTAGCTTCCAATAGGTCTCAGAAACATGGACAATGAATAAGAATCTGTGCATTAAAATATAAGTAATTGAAATGTGGTTGCTGAAATATATACTTAAAATTCCACATGCGAACGTTAAGATAAATGAGGAGGTGGGTGAAATAATAAGGTAAAAAAGTAATCTAAAAAGTAGCTTCCAGGAAAGAAAATGTCAGGATTCCAGCCAATTGATCAAAGTTGTAAAGCTGCAAAAATCAAATTGCTTCCACATGGTAAAGTGGGCAGCAGAAAGTGGGGAGGAGCTTGGTGGAGTTGGATGATGGAGACGACAGAGCAGTTTCAGATGAGAGACGATGGTTTGTGAGGATAGCACAATGCAGACACGCCTGACATATTGTGATAAAAGATTTCCCAGTGGAAGGTGCAACAAACAGAACAGCGATAGTAAAATATATCTCCACAGAAATTGTACCATTTTCCTTTCCCTAACCTACGAAAGGGTCCCAGCAACTGTTAATATGTTTGAAAACACCTATTTTATTAGAATTCAACTACACATACCCAGACTTTGATAAATGAAATGCCCTCCATACAAAGAATTTGAGGTTGATTTCAAATCCAGGTAAGTCAAGTTCTGGCTTTCACTTTAAATTTCAACAGTGAGTGATTGCAACGCTTAGAAGCCAATGCACAATTTGTTAATTGATTTAAAGATTGTCTTAAGAAATTAACACTGTCTTAAATAAACTGAACTGAATATTACCCAGATTAAATGTTACTTCATCCATCGGTTGACTTTCCAGGGGTCACACTGATGTCTTTGGCTAAATCAGGACTTTCAGTCCCACACCAGCTACATTATAGGTGCACACATGAAGGGTATTAAATTCCTTACCTTTTCAACAGGAAAAGCTCAACAGTGTTGAATGATTTTTATAATTCCTGGTATAGATACAAATCTAAAATATCTCCATTAACAGGCTTGGTGATATGACTGGTTCATCCTGTTCTCATAGCCAATAGCTATTCACACATATTTATATTATAGCTGAAAGCTAACCTTCTGTCCTGTATTTTTGAACTTTGAGATATGCTTGTTAAGAAATTGTTACTTGCTAGAGGATCACACCCTTTTTTTACCCCTTGGACTGAAATCATCTGATATGATTTAATGATTTTGGAGCTCATTTCAATCTTTCTTAAAAAAAACTTAACTTGCCCAATTCACAACTTTTAACCGTGAATAGACATTTAAAGAATCATTAAACCATATTTTACTGCCGTTAACTCCATGGGCATTAAATCAAGGAAACAATGAGCCTGCCCTGCACTCTATCCATTCATGTTATTGAATGGAAAATGGGACAAAGCAGCTGCCAACACCATTTCAGGCAAAATTCCCATCAATAATGTTCCAAACCTGAGAACACAAAGTCAATAAAAGTCCCTAAGTTTAAAATAAAGCTTGTTTAATACTTCTCATACAGCCAGCAACTCACTAACTAGACGTTGAAATTTCAAATGTCCACTGAACATGACAAAGACAGGGAAGTTCACAGCAGGTTAGTTTCCCTGATATCTGGTTTGTGCTCAGTTCACTGTCCTCAGATTATCTCAAAGCTGAGAGCAGTGAGAGCTGTGCTAATCTTGAAAATTTACAATCCACCTCAGTCATCATCTAAGTCCCATGGACCAAAAACAGGCAAATGTGAAAAACAGGCGGTATGGAAAAGTTGGACCGAAGGTCCTGTTTCCATCCTGTAAACCTCTATGATTCTAAGTGCCATGCTGAGTGGTACAAGTGACCATGTACTTCTAAACTCTCCGATCACAGTAGCAGTAGATGACTGTCAAAATTCCAGAAAGTTCCAACTTGAATAAAATAGGTGCGATCTCTCCCTTGAATGGACATGCTGAAACTGCACACCGTTGTGGTATTTCAAACCTGGCACTGTCAAAGTTTATTCCAAAACAAAGGAACAATGGACTTCTGGACATTATGGATTCCATTTGGAGATACATGAAAGGAATGCTTGATAAGGCCAATTAATGGGTGGCGGAGTGGTAATGTCAAGGACCAGTAATTTGGAGAGTTTGCTTAATGTTATTGTGGCATGAGTTCCAAGTCCTCAACAAAGACTGGAGGACTTTAAATTTAATCAATCAAATCTGGAACACAAAGCTACTTTGAGTAATGTTGGTCATGAGACTTCCATCAATTGTTCTTCAACAATGCAGCTACTAGCTGAAAACCATGTTTGATTTACTATAGGCAGAAGAGAACAGTGAGGTGATAGAGCAAAATCAAGAAGGATGGATGGCCAGGAAGCTCAAGGTTGAGAGTATTCCAAAGAAGAGAGACCGTATCGGCTCAGATTATACTTCTAGGGAAAAACAGATCTGAGTGATGGTGGTGGTTCAAACAGGACCATTGCCACATGTGGTACAGACTGGGGATGAACTGGGCTGGAGAAGACATATGGACCAGCTGGTCACCGCACCTTATTCAATAAAGGGGTGTCCCTCAGAATCAGGGGTGTCCATTTAGCCATGTGTCTCCAAGCAGGGTTGGCCATGCTCAGAGAGGAGACAACAGCAACGTCAAAGGCAACAATGGTCAGAGAGGAATGTGTTTTTAGAACACAAAGAACCTCTTGAAGCCTGGGAGACCCCACTAGAAAATGCTCCTGAGATGAAGAGAAGGTCTTCTGAGAACCACCATCCCTTGAGAAACTAATCACGTCAACGTGACTGTTGTGAGATATTGTATTCTATGTCCCTTCACTAACCCACTCGCAAGTGCTTTATGTCTATTCATTCTTAACTCCCGACATAACCTAATCACAAGAAAACACCATGTTCCCGTCTCAGTTATAACGCCCTACTATATCATGGTTTCATTCATTCATAAAACCACAGTTCTGTAGTCCTTTTTACTATCACATGATGGACCAAATTTTAAAACACCTCTTTCTAATCAAAACAACCCTTTCAAACCAATTCTGCATTTTCACACCTTGTCAGCCCTTGCTGCCTAAACATAAATACCTAAAGAGGAGGGAAATCCAGTTCTTGCAAAACATGACAGAGGTATTGAAACCTGTGGGCCTGTGAACCACCCCTTGACCCACTTTTGTGGGTGGTACCAACCCAACTAGGATCGTACTCATAAACCCCCCTCCTGGCCCTCTCTAATACCTCAAATAGGGGCAGATTATAGGCGTCCATATGTTTTGTCAGCACCTCCAAAGATGGGAAAGAAATGGGTCAGAACAACCACTCTCAGTATTTAAACATCACAGTCTCATTCAGTCTGTTGAACGCTTTTGTTAAAGGTACAGGTGGAGGCGCTTTCTCTGAACAAATGTATCCTGAGACCATCACTCGCTTCACCCCCTATAATGGCAATTTTTCCTCGGTAGCCATAGAGCAGAACTGCAGCTCCCTACCCACTGGCGAGGTTCAGGCTACCTCAGCTATGTAGTCCCATACATTCATTACTCCACTAAACTGCCCAGCCGGAGACACAGGAGAACCATCTCCGAAACCCAGTGTATCTTCACAATTGCATTCCCTTTCAAACTGGCCAGGGAAGCTATAATCATGGCCCGGTTCTGGAAAAGGTGGGAAATAATACATTCTCTGCTGTTATCTGGATAAAAAAATAAAATGGTTGCTATTCGCGTGGTATTGCTCCAGAGCTGAATGGCTCTTGATTTTGCTTTAGTCGAGAAAGGAGGCACTTGTGCCCTGATAGCTCCGAATGTTGCACCTATATTCCAGATAACTCTGAAAGTATTACTAATCTGGCTGACAATATCAGGAAGGATGTCGAAAAGATCTGACAACCTCCTCCCTCTGCTCTAAGGGATTGGGCCACTGGATGGCTAGGGTCCTTCAGGACCTCGATTGTGCCAGGACTCACAATGTTTGCGATTACTTTTGTAGCTGTGTATGTTGTTTTCTCATTTATAAAATACTTTTGCCAACAGGCTGGTGTGAACCATCCCAACTGGGAGCCATGCCCTTCCGCAAGCTGCTCCAATATCTAAGAGACCCAAGTGGGATATTTGAGCTTGGATAAGAATTGGGTGATTCTCTTTGAAAGGTCTCCTCAGGTGAATTGGGGGGGGGGGGGGGACTGTGAGAAATTGTATCCTAGGTCCATTCACTAACCCACTCACACGCACTTTAGGTCTATTTATTCATAACTCCTTTATTAACCCACTCACAAGCGAGCACCGCATTCTTGTTTCTTTCATAACTCCCTACTAAAACACAGTTTCACTCATTCATAAAACCGTGGTTCTGTAGTATAGTAAAATATACTAAAGTAAAAATAAGATAGTAAATAAAATTTAAACCAACCCTTTCTAATCAAAACAATCCTTTCAAACATGTCACTGCATTTTCACACCTTATCAGTGCTTGATATCTCTGAATAAGTGTAGCGTTCAGAACAACACCATCTCTACCCTCATGTCTGCACAAAACATTGCAATATCTTTATAATACAAAACATTATACAGATTTCCTGGACCTGAATAGATTTCAGAACATTAAACAATTTCCCCAATTCATATATACTTACTAAATACCTTTCAAAGGGGTCGTTATCCCTTTAAGTAACTGACAAAAATAGCGCGTCCATGAAATTGCATGAATGAATGAAACTCACCCCTGCAAAGAGTAAACACATCTCACAACCCAGCTCCGGCAACCAGTTAAATGTCCTTTAATCTTTTATTAAGAACAGGAACAATTTCTAACCTATTTACAGCATGTAAGTATAGTATTTACTAACTTCAAAGACAAAAGGACCAATTCCCATCAGAAGTAACAACCAGCACCTGGTACGTGTTTTAACCCATTTCCTGTCTCCCAGTTCAGAATCCCCACAAACCTTTGTGTACTATAGATATGAAATATGTAACACCATAGTAATGGATTTTTAATATATATATAAGAACTGTACAGAAAGGGGCTCTTGTAAGAATTGTATTTCGGGATTTTATTGACGCCTTGAACTTGTGCTGCTGGCGGTTACTGAATGAAGAGGCTATTTTCGCCACTCACCGATTTCGGTCGTTATTTGAACACGATCCCACATTACGGAGGGTCATTTTTCTTTATTCATGCCATTTTGTAAATATTTCTGACGATGCATATGTTAGCTACAACACATGTATAATAGTTATAAAATTGTTGGATGCATATATATTTGCAATTATGGAAATAAAAGAGGGGATGTTATGCGTGTAGTTGTGAGGTATTAAGAAAGTGGGTCAGGTGAAGCAGTGCGAGAGTGAGGAGAGCCAGTCCAGGACTGACTGCTGACCTGGCAGGGGACACAATAAAGGATCCCCTGTTCCAGTTTACCCTTTGTCTACCTCATGTTCTATTAATTGTTCTGGTGAGCCACAATCAGAACAGGAGGCATTAAGTTCTGGTGCAAAGTTTGTTGAAGTTACCTGCAAATGAATAAGATCCAAAGCCAAACGATATTCAGGACATCAATAGCGGTTACGTCACACTGACCCTCACTGACCCATGTGCTCAGAAGCATCGTGGGCTAATTGCGTCCCAGTAGCTCTGAAGGTTATTGCTGCCCTGAATTTGTTTATCTGTCACTCATTTGATGGAGCAGCTGGGGATCTCTGTGGTATTTCACAAGTGTCCTTTCACAAATGCATCTGGAGAGTAAATGGACACAATGGTTGCCAAAGGCCGCCATTTTATCTGATTTCCCCTTGATGCAGTCATTCTGATGGCGAGGGCATCAGGATCCTCATTCGTTACTGCCTTTTCTTAGCTGCAGAATTATTTCCACAAAACTTTGGGAGCATCCTGGTCATCAACCAATTGTTTTCAAGAACAGAATCGGTTTCCATTCCTTTAATGTTAAAATGATTTGTGAGCATAGTAGATACATTTTGTTGCTTGACATTTCATATCCAGAGGGATAACATAGCTTTGTTCTACTGGAACATTCAGCTTCTTTCCAATGTCACATACCTGTATGAGGATGACTGGTAGGCAACAAGAGATACCCCTTCCAAACGTGCTTCCAAGAAATAATCAGACTTGGCTACACAAATATTCAATATTCACTGTGGCCACACCCAGAGCAGACACAGCAGCAGCGTCACAGGGCAACAACAGCCAGTTAGAGAGGGACATATCTGTAGAACAACAGGAGCTTCTGGAAGCCTACAAGACTATGCTGTGGAAGGCAACAGTGAAACAGACCTCATGCTTCCTGAAGATAAGGCTCCAATCCATGGTATAGTCAGGCAGAACTATGCAATACAGGTGAGTATAGGCCAGCATCATAGTGCTGTGCCCTCCACATTCTGAGTCACCAAAATTACACGAAGAATTGCAGAAGAAGACAGGTAATAACTGAGGAAAGCGATGAGGGTGAGGAATCTGTTATGGCCCAGGAGAAACATCAATGAGGTGAGCAGAGGTCAATGGACTGAAGAGTCCCAGAGAACAGCAGATACTTCCAGGATTACTGGGCTGGATGGAGATATCCCATTTGAAAAAGTTCAAATGTCATTTGTTCCTCCAGTCCTCTACCTTGTGCCTTATTAATTTAAAATGAATAATATTGCAACTAATACAGGTAGTCAGGCGAGTTTCCAATACAGTATGAATTAGGCTTTTGTCATTGCATATTGCTACATCAAAATAACCTGTTGTCTGTTTGATTCCTTAATACCCTGTTTGAGAAAGCCTTCATGTATATATTCCAGATATTTGTCATCCACGACATTGGGAACCTTACTACCACCCAATTAGCTTTACCCAGATTTTATGTAGAACAAGATCCCGCAGATTTCTGCATTGCATTTGTTACACACATTTCTTACTTCCCAACATCACAATTACTGTTTGGTGGCCAAGAAGCAACTCCTCTCAATGTTTGCTGCCTCCTGCTGTTTCTTCACCCCCATCCAAACCAATTGTACACCTTCATTTTTGATTCAAGATTGCCTCTCACCATGTACTGATCTCATCATTTATTAGTAGCTTTATCGCTGCTCCTTTCCTTTTGACGTCTCCTTCCAAAATGTTGAATACTCATTGCCTTGGCACCTGAAGCCATGTCTCGATCATGGCAATTTGATTATACCTGCTTCCCTCTATTTGTGAGGTCAATTCATCTGCCTTCTTGAGCATGCAATGCACATTCAGATAAAGTGGCTTTAAATTTTATCTTTTTATTTTTTTCACAACCTGTTGACATAGTCTAAGGTTTATACTCATATCATTCCTTTTTGCTGTCTTTCCTTGTCTCGTCTTCAATTGAGTACATTTTCCCTTACTTATTACTTTGCCCCCATGACTTAGTTTGAAATCCTGTCAGCCTAGTTAAACAACTCAACAGTACACTAGTCCTTGTGCTGTTCAGATGAAGATGATCCCAATGGTTACAGTTCCCACTTTCTTCAATATTGGAAGCAGTGCCACACTACCAAACCCATTTCTTCAACGCCAAATGATGAATCACACATTCAGCTCTAATCTTGTTTACCCTATTCCAGTTTGTTCACCTTTGAAAATCTACATCTTTAATTTAGCTACTAGCTGCTCACACTTTGCTAACCATGCCAATGTTGTCAGTGCCAATAAAACCAGATAGCCTTCTTCCCACTGCAAGTTACATGCTAGTCTATAGAAGATGTTCCAAACCTTGATGAAGGTAAAGCAACAAAACACTTTGGACTATTGTCTTTGGCTGATGAGAAATGTGTCTATCCCCTGCCTACACTGTCTCCTAATACCACTGTTTTCCTATTAATTTCCTTGCTTGAATGGCAGTCTGCATGACAATGCCATACCCAATTTGTTCATCCTACCTCGTAGCTCTTGCTTTCATTCAAAAAGGCTGCAGCATCCTAAACCCATTGAAACAAATGTGAAGGTTGACACTCCTTTCCTTCTCAATCACCACATCTCCTCACCTTCTAAAAGGGCAATTAAGGTTCAGCAATAAGTGATGGATCAGCTACCATACACATCCGCGAGTGAATTTAAAAAATGGCCTCACTCAGTCAGACCATGCAGTTGCTGACCATAGACCAAACCAGACCCCTCTAAGACTAAGAGACGTGGCCACCTCTGGAATCAAGGTGTCCAGTAACTTTCCCACTCCCTGATGGGTCATGGCATCTGCTGCTCAGCCTCCAGCTCAATGACTCTGAACCAAAGTTCCTCAGCCAGAAGATTACATCAGATCTGCTTGCCTTAGGGTCATTCTAGTGTCCACAAACTCTCATAATGTGCAGCCGCCAGACATCATCTCCCTCTCATCTGTATAGCATTTAATTAATTAATTAATGAGTAAATTTTTATTCATATCTCTAGCCTGACCTGTGTTTATACTGTTGGCTTTTCAATAAATATTCTATGAATTCAATTGCAATTCCTTCATGAAGGTAAAGAGAAAATGCTTACCAGTCAATCCTAGTGCTAGTGAACCTTACTACCACCCAATGAAACCTCAGGAGTTATTTATCAATATCAACGTTTCAAAAGAAAAATGAGAAATTATTTGCCAACTAACCCCTCGGCATGTAATTTATGTCTTACGTAGTTACTGAAGGCTGAAAAAAAGTTGAAATAACAGAACACATCTTACTCCCACTGCACTGAATTCTAATGTGAACTAAACTCCTGACAAATTCAACAGATCAAACTCAGCAATGGTTGTTTGGAATGGTAAAGCAAGCTCGGCAGGTAACATGGTCTATCTCCATTCCTCTTTCTTAAAGTCAAAACATTTGCCTCTCTAAATTTTTTGCTGGATCTGCATACTATTATTTTGTGATTCACATTCAAGGCAGTCTTGCAGATCATGGAATCAATGTATGAAGCTATTCTCCAAAAGCTGCTAAAGTTTCCACCAATTCAATTACTAGGTCAACCAATCAGAGAAAACTCACCTGACTGCAGGACACTCTTCCCAAAATTCATCACTGCGATGCTGACTGCAGGACATTTTCTGGACTTGAAATGAATTAGGATTTCAGTAGATTCCAAGTTTAATTATGTATGATGCAGAATTTTCACACTCTTTTGTTCTATATTTTTCTCAGTGACATTCTTGTTAGGAAGTCTGCCATGGTCCATGTAACCTTTTGTCACAAAACTAATGTCTTTTCAGTTTGTTGATTATGTAACTGTCCTTTACAGTGTTCAGTTGAAGGAATCATGCAGCAGGAGAGTGAAAGTATTTGTTGAAACATTCACATCTCTGACACCATATTTAAACCCCAGCTCCAGAGCACTTCAGATGTTGCAAGCCAGGAACTGCCCATCAAAGTTTGCTGTTTAACTTTGATCATTAAGGAATGAGTACAAAAGGGAAGGTATCTTCTCACTTTGCTGATAGGCATCTGGTGGTGTTTGTGTACAGGATGGTTGAAAGATGATCTGTTCTTTACCTGATGGACCACCAAAGGAGGCTATGCCTTCAGTTCCAGCCAAGCCAGATGAAATAGCAAGCAATTTCCAGGTTTAAATGCAACACACAGAAAAAGGTGAATGACATTCTACACTCTGCATAGGAAGTGCCACTATATTCTTCATGCCACCTCATGCTCACAGATCCACTGTTACTTACTCATTGCACATGCACACATCTCCCACCAAGATTTATAGTTAAAAATCACAAAACCAGATTATCGACCAACAGGTTTATTTAGAAGCAATAGCTTTCAGAGTGCTGCTCCTTCATCGGGTAGCTGAAGGAGCTGTAAGCTAATGTTTCCAAATAAACCTGTTGGTCTATAACCTGGTGTTGTATGATTTTCAACTTTGTCCACCCCAGTCCAAACTGGCTCCTCCACATCATAGTTACCAAGATTCATGGAAAAGTCTCATTGTTACATGCAATATGTTCATTCACCATCCCTCACCCACTTGATCTTCCATTTCCACTGTATTTTCCTCAATTTCATGTTATTCTCTATGTTGCTTGAGGCAATTGAATGTGCCTTCCAAAGTATTACTGTAATAGGATCAAATCTACAGTCTCGTAGGTGAACATGGGCAAGCTTTATTAAAATGTAAACACAAAGCAAAAAAAAAAATCATTTACTTGAGATCTGAAACAAAACTGGAAATTGCCAGACCTACTGAGTTTCTCCTGCAATGTCAGTGGAGAGAAAGCAGAGTAAATGTTTTCAGTCCAGTGACCTTTCTTCAGAACATCTTTGTTAAACATAACAGTGTACAAAAGATGGCAAGCAAAACATCTCTGGAACCCTATACTCTCAGATGCATTTCATCTGAAAAATCTTTCTGCATATGCTCAGAAGCTATTCTTAAAATGAAGGTAGAGCTAACCTTTTGAGCCACATTTCCTTCTGAAATACTTGAGTGTATCTACAGTAAAGCAGAATATAAATAAAATATTTATAAACAAAATTAAGAAATAAAACATTGAAGACAGAAGAGGAGAACCATAAAATAACTCAATTCATCTCTCCCTCTTGTCTGCAGTACAGAATTGCTGATGAAACTTGGTCGGATTTAATATAGTCCAAAGAATATTTGACCTTCGAGGAAACCATTCAGATGGTGTTGAAAGTAGAAATCAGAAAGAAAGACAGAGATCCTGAGAGAAAAAAAAAATCATTAGCACAGGACAGCAAATAGAATCCATTCTTCTGATGAGGTCGAAACCAAAACAGGAGTAAACAACAACAACTAAAAGTCAGCACCAACAGTGTGGATCAAGAAAACTTTGCCGACACAAATATTGCCAAGATATTAAAAAGAATGACAAATCTGTAACATCTGAAGGAGTAGGACACAGTTACAGAGCAGCAGGCAGGCAAATAACTACTCACGCAAAGATCCTGTTGTGTCGATGTAACTACTTCGCCAAAGACTACAAGAAATTACAGAGTGTTGTGAATACAGCCCAGACCATCACAAAAACCAGCCTTCCTTCCATTAACTCCACCTACACCTCCTGCTGCTGCCTCAGGAAATATGCTAACCACTAAGTCGCCATGCCACCCAACCCTAAAAAGGTCGAGAGTGTGGTGCTGGAAAAGCACAGCAGGCCAGGCAGCATCCGGGGAGCAGGAGAATTAATGTTTCAGGCATAAGGCCTTCATTAGGGAACCTTCATCTTGAGTTTAATCTCCAGAACATGCAGTCCTCATTTTTTCCACCCTGAAAGGGTTAATATTGAGGAGTGCATTAAACCTTAGGCTTGTTGAGGCATGAAACCTCATAACCTTTAAAAAGTACATGGATGAGCACTTGATATGTCAAAACATTCAAATCTGTGGGCTTAGTGTGGAATCTTCGGACAAGTACAGATTGCATATTTTTGGTGGTACAGACCTGATGGGCCAAACAGCCTTTTCTGTCATGTATAATTCTCTGATTCTATCACCCAGCAGGATGATGCCACATGGACTTGGGTGAGGAAATAGCAATGGGTCTTAAAGAAGTAAGACTGATCCAGTCCATTGGGGCTGCAGGCGAATTTTCTCCTGCAAACATCTACTTTTCACCTCATTCATTTTGCAACCAAATTGTTGGGCACATTGCTCAGGAAATCACTTGGCAAGAAGTGTTGACCCATTGCCAGGACCTTCCACATCCACTGGCAACATATTTAACTGCCCAGTTGTAAACCACTTCAGATGCTGTAAGCCAGTAACTATCTCTCAGACTGCAATGCTCGACCCTAAAAATTGGAAATGTCTCAGAAGAAAGGCAAGCTGGCTACCCAATTCCAAGATTGAGGTGGAGGTGCTGCTGGATTGGATTGTAGATGGCACAGCAGTTCTTTTCCCTGTTGACTAATCTCAAAATGTCAAAGTTAGAAAGTGAGGCATTGAAAAAAACACAGCAGTTCAAGCAGCATCCGAGGAGCAGGAGAGTCATTGTTTCAGGCAAAAAGCCTTCATCAGGAATGGGGTGTGTGTAGGGACCGGGGTCTGAGAGATAAATAGGAGGATGGAGGTGGGAGTGGGGAGAAAAGTAGCTAGGAAGGTGATGATAGTGATAGGTCAGAAGACTTAGTAAGAATGCCCCCAACCCTGCCAAGGACATGCAAGTCCTAGGCCTCCTTCACCGCAAAATCCAAGCCACCTGACGACTGGAGGAAGAACACCTCATCTTCCACCTTGGGACACTTCAGCCACACAGCATCAACGTCGAATTCACTAGTTTCCTTATCTCCCCTCTCCCCCACCTCATTCCAGATCCAACTCCCCACCTCAGTACCACCCTCTTGAACTGTTCCACTTGTCCATCTTCCTTCCCACCTAACCAGTGCACCCTTCCCACCAACCTATCACCATCACCTATCACCTTCCCAGCTACCTTTCTCCCATCCCGAACCTCCTTTTTATCTCTCACCCCCTTCCCCCCTGCGCACTCCCATCAAGGGTTTATGCCCAAAGCATTGATTCTCCTGCTCCTTGGATGCTGCCTGACCTGCTGTGCTTTTTCAGCACCATACCTTTCAACTCTGACTCTCCAGCATCTGCAGTCCTCACTTTCTCCCACTCTCAAAGGTCACACTTCCAGATACAGCCAACAAGGACAGATTTTGTGGCACCAATCAGTGATGCATCCTGCATTAGAGAGGAAGCCCAGAAATAAAGAAGGTGAATGAACTTCCTTCTATTATCTCATACTCAAATAACCAGCTAATTTCTCTTGCATGCACTTCAATTTATTTTTTCTCCTCTCTTGGCCAGGTTCACTAAGCCCCTATTTAATTTTTTTTTTTGAGGTCTTCAGACCTGCTCTTGCAAGCCATTATTTTTTTTTTTTTTTCTTCTAACCCCCACACTACCACCTAAGTGCGGTAGTGCTTATTTTTTCCCCAACTATATGGTTATTTTTTTTTTAAATTTTTTTAAGCCCCTATTTACCCTGAGTTATTTTAATTACAAATAATGGTTTTCAGTTGTCTTCTTAATAAGCTGAATAGGCATTCATTCAGCTGCATGGAATCCTACAACCGACCTTCTAATCTCTGATTTAATTGACAGGGGGAGGGGAGAGAGAGTAGGGGTGAGTTGCTGTTGCTGAGAGACTGATGTGTGCCTCCTCCCACGAAGACTGGTTCCTCTCACAACAGGCTGCAACAAGTCCCTTTATCAGAATTGATGAAATGGAAATATGTAATAGGTTTTGAGCAGAAAGAAGTCATTGGGGGAAATGAGAAACAAAAGGGAAGGTCTGTTACCTGGTGGAAGGCAGACAAGGTAAAACGATACAAGGCTCATGGTACAACAGAAAAGGGCATGGAATTAGGACAGGTAAATAGACAAAAGATGTTTGCAGATGAGCTGAGTAAAGCATTCACCTGAATCAAAATCAAAGCCATCACATTATAGAAAGAAGCTAGAAAGAAAAGCAGCAAAATTGGACTCTTGTTTTCCGATGTGGAGAATTGTATTTTTCCATTCTTGCTGTCGTTTCCCCATTGTCTCAGCATTGCCAGTGTCTTTCAGGGTCTGGGAAAATCCAGCCCTTTGCCTTTTCTAATGGTTGGTTTCTCTTGTTCAGAGGGATATTTATTTGCAGTTGCTTTTCTTCAAAGAGCGTGAGCAACAACCTTTGTTGTTTTTGGCTGCTAACTTTTTCATAAAGTTGCAACAACAATGCTTTGAAAAGTTGGATTTCTGATTTTTGATCTCAGGCTTGTTTTTCAGATCTTCCCACCTGCCACAGTTTTCTAAGCAGTATATCCTGAGCTGCCACAATGTGCAGCACATGATGAGTTTTGGATTCATGACAGACTGCTCTGGGGAAGGCTACTCCAGAATGGTCTTCAGGCTTATTCTTCAAAGTGATGCTATTTATTGTACTGTCACACATGGCAATCTTATACAAGGCTCACATTCATAATTATTGCAAGTAATCATTAATCACGGGTGAAGAAATCTAAGTTCTTTGTTCATGTCCATGTAGTTACTAAGTATCTTTCTGACGTCTCACTCTGTTTTCATCAAAGTGTTCTTGCCAATGTGTTCTAACTTTGCTAAAACTGCAATATTTATACTCAATGACGTCGCAGCAAGGTTGGTCCAGTGTCCTATTATGTTTCCAGAGCCCACATGGTGCAGAGGGTAATATGCCAGCATGGATATATAAGACAATAGTAGTTCTGGATTTTAACTGCCCAAATATTAAGTGGAACTGTTTTAGTGCGCAAGGGATTGGTCATGTACCAACCTCTAAGAACCCTCATGATGCATCTCTGATCCACTTACAGTACGATTCTGCATGTCAGTGCTTCACCTCTGAGGCATAATGACAAATACCATTGTAATATTGCAAAAAGGACACTGTATGACCAGGATGGTGCACCAGGTCATGCAGTGGATCAAGGTACACCACTGGCCTGTTCACTTGCTGTCTGAATGGTCACTCACTCTGAGCCAACCTGGATGCTCACAGCATTTTTGCCTTGTTTTGCCTTTTTGCACCTTGCTCACTCAGCCAGAAATACCAAACTCACATTACTGCTGTCTTGCTGATCCGTTTAACCCAGGCACAAAGCCAAGAAACCTGTCGTGGTTGTAAGCTGTCCTCAGTCAAGTCAAGGGAGATATCCTTCAGTCAGGACGTCCCAGCTCAATATGTCAAGGGCTGCTTTAGATACCAGTCATTTATTATGGCTTAGGCATGATCAGTTAGCCACTTGAGATAGTCCAAGTCAGGGTCCACTAATCATGAGGGGTGAGGAGCTGAATGTCGAGTCTTTCTGTCCTATTGTGACCTGTTTCCTCATTAAATGTGAGAGCCAGATATTAAAGAAGATGAAAGTGAATGGCACAGCTTTATTTTTGTAAACAGTCCTTGTCCTTTGACAGGCATTTGGTAGGGTACTGGCACCTTTACAAATTCACATTTGACAAGGTTTATATCAAATCAGCTGATTTTAATTTCTGAAATAAAGTTTCCACTTGTTTCAAGTGGTCCTCCCAAGTGTCACTGTATACTAATATATTACCATATTAAGCTACATAATTAGGAATACTGGCTACCGCTTGATTCATAAGGCTGTAGAAAATTATTAGAATGTTTGTAGACAAATGGTATTACTCAGCAATTGAAAAGACCATTTATTATGACAAAGACTAACATCCCTTTAGGTTCAGGTTTTAAAAGAACTTGCCCTTTAGCAAGTCTACTTTGTTGAGAAATCTGGCATGTCCAACCCTATCAGTAGTCGTCCAACTTAAGAATTTGTCAGGAGGTTGATTTAATTACTGCATTAACCATTTTTTAGTCAATGCAGAACCTGGATGAAGCAATAACCCTAGCTTTAAACACTACGAGGGACCTTCAGCTCCTTTGACTGGGTTTGGTTGGACTGATTTCCAACATGGAGTTCAAGAGTCATACAGCAGGTGAACAGACCCTTTGGTCCAATTAGTCCATGTGGCCCA
>NC_057721.1:54620957-54628445 GCF_004010195.1 Chiloscyllium plagiosum | reverse complement strand
ACAGATGAGAAAGAGATGATGTCTGTTGGCTGCAGATTGAGAGTTTTTGGGCACCAATATGACCCTAAGGCAAGCAGATCTACTGTTATTATTTCTGGCTGAGGAACTTTGGTTCAGAGTCATTGAGCTGGAGGCTGAGCAGCAGATGTCATGACCCATCAGGGAGTGGGAAAGCTACTGGACACCAGAGATGGCCACACCTCTTAGTCTTAGAGTGGTCTGGTTTGGCCTGTGGTCAGCAACAGCAGGCTCTAACTATGAGTGAGGTCATTTTAAAAAAATATTCATTCGTGGGTAGCTGAACCAGCACTTATTGCCTATCCTTAATTGCCCTTTAGAAGGTGATGCAATGTGGTGATCGAGAAGGAAAGGGGAATCAACCTTCACATTTGTTTCAATGGGTTTAAGATGCTACAGTCTTGTTGAATGAAAGCAAGGGCTACAAGTAGGATGAAGAAATTGGGTATGGCATTGTCATTGCAGGATACCATTCGAGCAGGGAAATTAATAGGAAAACAGTGGTATTAGGAGATATTGTAGACAGGGGATAGACACATTTCTCATCAGCCAAAAACAGGAGTCCAAAATGTCTTGTTACTTTACCTTCACCAAGGTTTGGAACATCTGCTGTAAGCTAGCATGTAACTTGCAGTGGGAAGAAGGCTATTTGGTTTTATTGGCCAATGTAGGACTGACAACATTGGCATGGTTAGCAAAGTGTGAGCAGCTAGGAGCTAAAGGTGAACAAACTGGAATAGGGTAAACAAGATTAGAGCTAAATGTGTGACTCACCATTTGGTGTTGAAGAAATGGATTTGGTAGTGTGGCACTGTTTCCAACATGAAGAAAGTGGGAACTGTAACTATTGGGATCATCTTCATCTGAACAGCACAAGGACTAGTGTACTGTTAAGTTGTTTAACTAGCCTGGCAGGATTTTAAGCTAAGTCATGGGGCAAAGTAATATGTGAGGGAAGATGTGCTCAATTGAAGACAGAAGACAAGGAAAGAGCAGTAAGGAATGAACAGAGTATCAACCTTAGAGTATGTCAGCAGACAAGGTTATAGATTGCAAAAAAAAAGACAACATTAAAGGCCCTTTATCTGAATGTACATTGCATGCTCAAGAACACAGCTGAGTTGACTTCACAAATAGAATGAAGCAGGTACGATCAAATTGCCATGATCAGACATGGCTTCAGGTGCCAAGGCAATGAGTATTCAACATTTTGGAAGGAGCGGTCAAAAAGAAAGGAGCAGCGATAAAGCTACTAATAAATGGTGAGATCAGTACATGGTGAGAGACAATCTTGAATCAAAAATGAAGGTGTACAATTGGTTTAGGTGGGGTGAAGAAACAGCAAGAGGCAGCAAACATTGAGAGGGGTTGATTCTTGGCCACCAAACATAATTGTGATGTTGGGAAGTAAGAAATGTGTGTAACAAATGCAATGCAGAAATCTGCGGGATCTTGATCTACGTAAAATCTTTGTAAACTAGTTGCATTAATGTTGTGGATGACAAATATCTGGAATGTTCACATGAAGGCTTTCTCAAACAGAGCTTCTCTTCATCTCAGGAACATTTTCTAGTGGGGTCTCCCAGGCTTCTAGAGGTTCTTAGTGTTCTACAGATACGTCCCTCTCTGACTGTTGTTGCCCTTGACACTCTCAGTGTGGCCAACCTTGGCTTGGAGACACATGGCGAAATGGACACCCCTGATTCTGAGGGACACCCCTTATTGAATGAGGTGCAGTGACCAGCTGGTCTACATATGTCCTCCAGCCCAGTTCATCCCAAATCTGTACCAGCTGTGACAATGGTCATGTTTGAACCAGCACCATCACTCAGATCTGTTTTTCCCTAGACATGTAATTCTGGGCTGATCCGGTCTCTCCTCTTTGGAATACTCTCAACTTTGAGCATCCTGCTATTCCTGGCCGTCCATCCTTTTTGATTTTGCTCTAACACTTCACTTTTCTCTTCTGTCTGCCGTCAATTAAACATGGTTTTCAGCTAGTGGCTGCATTGTCCAAGAACAATTGATGGAAATCTCGTGACCACCATTACTCAAAGTAGCTTTATGTTCCTGATTTGATTGATTAAATTTAAAATCCTCCAGTCTTTGTTGAGGACTTAGAACTCATGCCACTAGTACATTAACCGGAATCGATGAATTGCTGGTCCATTGACCTTAGCATTGTGCCACCAATTAATTGACCTTATCAAACATCCCTTAAATGTATCTCCAAACAGAATCCATAACATCCAGAAGTCCATTGTTCTTTTGTTTTGGAGTAAACTTTGATAGAACTAGGTATGAAATACCACAATAGTGTGCAGTTTCAGCATGTCCACTCAAGGGGGAGATCCATAACTATTTCATTCAAATTGGAACTTTTTGGAACCTTGACTGTCATCACAGCTACTGTGATCAGAGTTTGGAAGTATATGGTCACTTGTACCACTCAGCATGGCACTTAGAATCATAAAGGTTTACAGCATGGAAACAGGACCTTTGGCCCAACTTTTCCATACCCCCTGTTTTTCACATTTGCCTGTTTTTGGTCCATGGGACTTAGATGATGACTGAGGTGGATTGTAAATTTTCAAGATTAGCACAGCTCTCACTGCTCTCAGCTTTGAGACAATCTGAGGGCAGTGAACTGAGCACAAGCCAGATATCAGGGAAACTAACCTGCTGTGAACTTCCCTGTCTTTGTCATGTTCAGTGGACATTTGAAATTTCAACGTCTAGTTAGTGAGCTGCTGGCTGTATGAGAAGTATTAAACAAGCTTTATTTTAAACTTAGGGACTTTTATTGACTTTGTGTTCTCAAGTTTGGAACATTATTGATGGGAATTTTGCCTGAAATGGTGTTGGCAGCTGCTTTGTCCCATTTTCCATTCAGTAACATGAATGGATAGAGTGCAGGGCAGGCTCATTGTTTCCCTGATTTAATAACAATGGAGGTAACGGCAGTAAAATATGGTTTAATGATTCTTTAAATGTCTATTCACGGTTAAAAGTTGTGAATTGGGCAAGTTAAGTTTTTTTTAAGAAAGATTAAAATGAGCTCCAAAATCATTAAACCATATCAGATGATATCAGTCCAAGGGGTAAAATAAAGGATGTAACCCTCCAGCAAGTAACAATTTCTTAACAAGCATATTTCAGAGTTCAAAAATACAGAAGGTCAGAAGCTATAGTATAAATAAATGTGAATAGCTATTGGCTATGAGAACAGGGCGATCCAGTCATAGCACCAAGCCTGTTCAATTGAGATATTTTAGATTTGTATCTGTACCAGGAGCTATAAAAATCATTCAACACCATTAGAAAAACACTGTTGAGCATTTCCTGTTGAAAAGGTAAGGAATTTAATACCCTCCGTGTGTGCACCTATAATGTAGCTGGTGTGGGACTGAAAGTCCCGATTTAGCTAAAGACATCCGTGTGACCTCTGGAAAGTCAACCGCTGGATGAAGGAACATTTAATTTGGGTAATATTCAGTTCGGTTTATTTAAGACAGTGTTAGTTTCTTAAGACAACCTTTAAACCAGTGAACAAATTGTGCATTGGCTTCTGAGCATTGCAATCACTCACCGTTGAAATTTAAAGAGAAAGCCAGAACTTGACTTATCTGGATTTGAAATCAACCTCACATTCTTTGTATGGAGGACATTTCATTTATCAAAGTCTGGGTGTGTGTATTTGAATTTTAATAAAGCAGTATTTTCAAACATTTCTTTCTGGGAGTTTCCTGCTGATATTAACAGTTGCTGGGATCCCTTCATAGGTTAGTGAAAGGAAGATGGTACAATTTCTGTGGAGATATATTTTACTATCGCTATCCTGCTTGTTGCACCTTCCACTGGAAAATCTTTTATCACAATATGTCAGGTGTGTCTGCATTGTGCTATCCTCACAAACCATCGTCTCTCATCTGAAACTGCTCTGTCGTCTCCATCATCCGACTCCACCAAGCTCCTCCCCACTTTCTGCTGCCCACTTTGCCATGTGGAAACGATTTTTTTGTAACTTTACAGTTTTGATCAATTGGCCGGAATCCTGATATTTTCTTTTCTGGATGCCACTTTCCAGAGTACTTTTTTTATCTTATCATTTCACCCACCCCCTCATTTACCTTACGGTTTGCATGTGGAATTTTAAGCACATATTTCAGCAACAACATTTCAATGATCTATGTTTTAATGAATATTTTTTATTCATTGCCCTGGTTTCTGAGACATACTGGACACTAACATATTAATCATTCTTTTTCCTTATTTCAAGCTTCAGTTTTCTTGTCATTAACACAACCTTCATTTTCACAAAATTACGTTTGTCTTTATCCTTCTTCTGCCTTTAGTAGGTTTTACAGGGATGCGTATACAGTTAAATATAGAACTTGTCAGTCAACAAACGAGCTATTGACTCAAATCTAAGACTATACTTTGGGTTCAGACCATATATTCAAATATACATGAATTCAAATTCAGGAGAAGAGGAAAATGCCAAGCAGAAATGTTGTAACTCTGCATTTATTTTGGTTTTAAAGAGAAATTCCAGCGCAATATAATTGAAATGTGAATCAGGTCAGATATCGGTTACTTGAATTTTAAAAAAAATATGTAATACTAGACTGTAATGTTGTGTTTTTTCATTTGTTTCCACAAATTGACCAATTTCACAGCAACCTCATTAAACTGGGCTTAGGCCTTTTATTTTGAAGATACATTGCAGTATTGCTCATCAAAATGATTAGTTACAGTATAAAGTCTGAGGTTTCCAATTCCAGCTTTAATTGTGATACTTAAGTCACTTAGAATTATGGACTGAGATTGACAGCAGCCATCAAAGAGCTCTTCTGGTCCCGATTTTCACTATAATACCAGTCTAGTTGTTGTGACAAACGTAGAAATTACTGGAAAAATTCAGCAAGTCTGGCAGCATCTCTGGAGAGAAATCAGAATAAATGTTTTGGCTCCCTTCCTCAGAACACTGGATCTGAAATGTGAACTCTGATTTCTCGCCAGACCTGCTGAGCAATTACAGCAATTTTTATTTTTACAGTATCTGCAGTTCATTAATTTTTTTACAGTATTTATTAACTTTATTACAAAAAGTACAAAAGGCTGACATTTAATGAAGGCAATAAATTAGTCTATCTTGGGACACCAGCTTGTGACTTCCAGCTGACTGGGCCTGTGTTTATTGTTCTGTTAACTGAAGTTCTGCTTCTTCTGCCTTCTCTCCTTTCTGTGTATCAAATTGCTAATTAATCCTTACTAACAAATTCCCTTGTGCTGAGCCAGTGATTTCCCTGACCTCTGATTGGCTTGGCAATGCATGAATGACAATGTATCAGTAATGGATTGGTATGTGCTCAGGTTCTGACTGGTTTCTTTAAGTTGGTAGCCATCTCACTGACATAACTTGCTGCTATTCCCAGAACTGGTTTCCTAAGAGGTTCTTAATTTATGGAGTCATTTTTTTTGTCATTACATTGCAGCTGAATCAAATTGTGAATGACCACCATTGGCACAATGCCATATGAACATAAACTGCAAACAAGTGGTTGGCTAAATTGCTGCTACCATCTGCTGCTATGACTGTGTTTACAGGCCGAGATTTTTTATTTATTCATTCATGGGACACAGGTATCAGTGGCTGGGCCAGCATTTATTTCTCATTCCCAGTTGCCCTTGAGAAGGTGGAGGTGCTGAGCTGCCTTCTTGAACCACTGCAGTCCATTTGCTCTATGTCGACCCTTAACACTATTAGGGAGGGAGTTCCAGTAATTTGACCTAGAGACGCTGAACAATGGCAATAAGTTTCCAAGTCAGGATGGTGAGTGGCTTCCTCACAGCAGTGCTTAACTACTGGTTGTAGTTAAAGTTACAATTTGATCCATAGTATTATCCTTTCTCAGCTCCTTTGTTCAGACTCAGTCTTTTAAATCCGAACAAGTCCCCTTGGCCTCCTTTGCAATGTTTAGCAGCATGAGCAAGGCACACCACTCTATTATAGTGCACATATAGTTCCTACCCACTGGGGTAGCGAGCTCATGAATTGTACCCTGCTATTTCTGGAGTTGTATCAAATATTAAAGTTTTGTTTTAAAGTACATTCTTAACCCAATTTACCTGATTTTCAGATTAAATTGATAGAAAGCACAGGTCAGGTTTTTATACCCTAAACAAGAATTATTATTCATTATAAGTAATTAGACAATTGCTGGAGGTAAACAGATAAAAAAAACATAGGAATATAACACTCCAAATTAAAATTCTGATCCCCTTATAAACTTGGGATTTGATTCCAGCACCAAGCTGGTCAGCTAGCAGAAAACCAATCACATTGTTGTTGGCAAGGAAAAGATCTTTCATTGATAACTGTATTTAGCCAACAGACTAATCAACTTGTTGTTGCCAACAAGCAGCGTATTAATATATACCCTCCATTCCATATTGTTGGTAATCTGAATTCAATTCCTGTTTGTTTATACAGTTCTTTACAACACCTACCATGGGTAAGGGGTTATCTATTTTCAATACTGCAGTTACTCTTTCATACACTTTTTAAAAACAGTTCTCTTCATTCAAGTTTCCAGTTTTTAAAAGCATAATAATAATAAAGACACAGCCCTTACAAGATTTAGGCATTTGATTTTTCACCTCCATCCTCAGTACCTTCCTTTATGATCTGAGGACCTTGGAGCTGTCCCAGCTATCTTTCTTTTTTACGGTGGCTCCTCACCTTTGTAACATTCCCTCACCCTCTATCGTTCTTGTGTTTATGGGGGGTCGTGGAAACATAGAGGGATTATAAAGAGGAGTCTGAGTCCCATGTTCAGCAGCATAAATTGGAGCTCCTTAACAACGCGGCACAAGCAAGGTCTCTAGGACACTCTCCCTTTCCCAATAAAGTACAGAATATTTCTATGTACCGTCTTACAATGGTTATGTGCAAAACTGACATCAGTGCTTGCCACATCACCTCTGATCTACACATCCAATCCTGTGAATTCAATCCTGTGAATCCCATTCAATGATGGACAATTTCATAGTCATTTCTAGATCCTCCCATCACCTCATGATGTTTGCCAGACCCCCTATTACCTGTTCTTGGTCTCTACAATACATTTTATTGACCATATTCCAATACTGACTGTTATGTCCCTTCCCAGACATTATTCAGCTGTAATGTTCATTTGCTCATTACTAATGATTTTTCAAATTCTGTTTTGCAAACTAAGATCCATTCATGTAGAACTCTGAGCTCAAAAACTGCATGAATTTATGTAAAACTCCATTATCTCACTTTTTAGATTAGAATCAATCTAAACATCAGGTCATAGACAGAGAACACAGGGGGCCAACACCTTCAACATATTGTCTAGCTATCACCATTGTTAACAGCGAACCCGAGAATGCAACTTTTTAAAGAAAGGTTTTGTGATTTACACATGAAAGAAGTGAAAC
>NC_057721.1:54608423-54620544 GCF_004010195.1 Chiloscyllium plagiosum | reverse complement strand
ACAGGATTATCTTGATTATACGTTTTGTTGTTCTAATCTCCTTACTGGTGGAGTGAACGTTTCTCTCAATGTTCCAACCTTTTAGTTGTCAATATGAGTTCTTACTGTAAAATAGAAGTGCGTTTTTGAATTCTTCCAAGAGAATAATTTCTCAGGGAACTTTATACATGGCATTTTCTCCTCATGTTCATGTTGACCTTTTCAAAATTACTTTACTCCACCCTTTCAAAGTAGGTTAGCTCCGGCTAGTTTCTCAAATTTAGAAGTGTTTATCTGTCTGCTTCAGAAAACTAACCAATACAACTGAAAATAGTTTTTCCACTTCAATAAATAATCCTTAGATGCCTCCTCTGACAGTGCATTTTGTGCTGGAGAAAAATGCTGTCTCAGAGAATTCAAGGAAAAATTAATTTGGCTGAGCAACAAACCAGTATTATTACATTGCGAGATGTAGCCTATAGACCATAAATTAATGGAAAGGATGCAGAGGAATAAATCTGCTGGGGAGTTACAGAGAGAGGCCAGCATTATTAATATGATAGTGGGGGACTTTAGTTCACCAAATATCGATTGGTAGTGTAGGGAACAATGAGGAGCAAGTGCTTCGAGATTGTCTTTAAGAGAGTTTCCAACAGCAGTATGTGAATGAATGAATGATTTATTGTCACATGTATTATACAGTGAGAAGAACAATAAAGTACACTGAAAAGTTTTTTCAATTTGGTGTACCCCAGAACTCTGTGAGAAGTTAGGGAAGTAATAGTTGGGCCCCTTGCTGAGATATTTGTATCATCGATAGTGACAGGTGAGGTGCCGGAAGACTGGAGGTTGGCTAACGTGGTGCCACTGTTAAAGAAGGTTGGTAAGGACAAGCTAGGGAACTATAGACCAGTGAGCCTGACGTCGGTGGTGGGCAGGTTGTTGAAGGGAATCCTGGGGGACAGGATGTACATGTATTTGGAAAGGCAAGGACTGATTAGGGATAGTCAACATGGCTTTGTGCATGGGAAATCAAGTCTCACAAAACTGATTGAGTTTTTTTGAAGAAGTAACAAAGAGGATTGAGGGTGATCTTTATGGACTTCAGTAAGGCTCGACAAGGTTTCCCATGGAAGACTGGTTAGCAAAGTTAGATCTCATGGAATACAGTGAGAACTAGCCATTTGGATACAGAACTGGCTTAAAGGCCGAAGACAGAGGGTGGTGGTGGAGGGTTGTTTTTCAGACTGGAAGCCAGTGCCACAAGGATCGGTGCTGGGATCGCTACTTTTCATCATTTATACAAATGATTTGGATATGAACTTAGGAGGTATAGTTAGTAAGTTTGCAGATGACACCAAAATTGGAGATGTAGTGGATAGTGAGAAAGGTTACCTCAGAATGTGGCACGTGTCCAGAATGAATGGCCAGAGGAAGTGATGGAGGCCGGTACAATTGAAACATTTAAAGGCATCTAGATGGGTATATGAATAGGCAGGGTTTGGAGGGATGTGGGGTGGGTGCTGGCAACTGGGACTAGGTTAGTTGGGATATCTGGTCGGCATGCATGAGTTGGATCGAAGGGTCTGTCTCCTGTACATCTCTATGACTCTATATTTCTATTCCATACTCTTAAATTATTAAAAATGGCACCGGATTGTGGCAAAATTAATGTTAAAAGCTTTGGTACTATTTTAGTATTTTAGCTTAAAGTATGTGTCCATTGCCACAACAAAGAACGCACTGTTGGGAGCTGGTTCGAGGAAATCCGGTGAGCCAAATGGAGTGTCAGTTCGGGAACATTTTGGAAACAGTGAACATTGAATCATCAGGTTCCTCCTGGTGACAGAGAATAACAAGCGTGGATCCATGGTAAGAAGATTCAATTGGTAGAGAGTGGCCTTCAATATAGCGAGGTCAGAGCTGGGCAGGCTTGGACTGGAATGAGAAATTGGCGTGAACAATTGTAACTGAACATGGGGATTGCTTCAAAGAGGAAATGGTTTGGGTTCAGTTCAGATATATCCCCCCAAATGAGAAATGTATTATAAACAACTCCAGAGCTCCCTGGATGATGAAGGAGAGAGAAAATAAGTAAAGAAGATAAGTTATGCAGTGATAAGTGACAAGTAGAAAATATAATACATTTGCTGATTCCCCTTTATCTTGCCTGCTTGGTACCTCCTTAAAGAAATCTAATAAATTAATCAGGCATACTTTCCCCTTCATGAAGCCATGTTGACTCTGCTTGATTATGTGATGTACTTCTAAATGTTCTGTTATATTCCTCCTTTATAATAGACTCTTAATATTTTCCCAATGACAGATGTTTATATTAAATTAAGGTTTTCTTTGCTGCAGGTTTACACAGTACGAGTACACATTGACCTTTCACTTATGGATGAACAAGACAAAAAAAATACCATTCTTCCTTTCTCAGCACGTCGGTGCCATTTGACAATGCTAAAGTTGATAGCTCAGTTGCTGCTGATTCTGAATTTATATTATATCAAGGTATGTAGAATGGAGTAATCAACATTTTGAAAGTACACTAAATCCTCTGTATCTGCTAGATAACTACTTGCAAGTTCTCCTATTCGCAGCAAAGAGTGAATAACAACAAAATTCAGCAGCTTCAGACAAAACTCACACATTCATAATTTTTAACCCATTTTTAACCTATAGTTTTAATGGGCTCTACTCTTGCAAATTTCATCATTCGTGGGGCTTCTCAGCAATGGAACTCTTACTCGTGCCGAGGAATGGCTATAAATGAATTGTATTCACTGAGTTTCAAAGTCATATTGTCTGATTCTCAAGTTGCAATTCTTTGGGCTCATGGGCAAGGCATCCAATGAGGTATTGGGATCCAGACTTCAGGGTTTATTTACTTTCCTATCATTTTCTTTTGCTGCTTCTGTCTCATTATTGAAACATTGGAACTCAAACTATATGCAACTTGTTTGAAAAATTGTCACCGTAGTGAACAAGTAGTGGAAAGCTCCTCACAGTCATTAGTGTCAATGCTTCAGTAGAACTTCAGAGTGCATTGCGTTTCCTGCAATCTTCTTACAATGTAAGTTGCAAAATTAGGACCAGGCCAAGAAGCGAGTTTTTGACAGTTGGGAGAGTTGACCTGAGAAAAAAGGAGGAGACTTCTCGGTTCCAAAATGTGCTTGTCTCCAGCACTTTATTCAAAGATTACAAGAAAATAATTAAACATAAAATAATCCTCCAGCCCTTGCTCTTCACTCCCTCCCATCTCCACACACCTCCTGAGTCCCATTCATGCTCTCTACACATCATACATTGCTCCTTATACATCTGATGACAGCCTATGCCCTTCTATCAATCCCTTTGGCCCCTCATTCCCTCTGTACCAGCCTCTGTCTCTACCCATTCCTAGGGCTCTCATGTTCTCTGTGCCACCACGTGCCTTTTTATCCATCTCCGGCCATTCATACTAGGTGGTGGCAAACCATAATTCCACACTTTCCTACTTAACCTCCCATGCCAACATTCCTCATCGTTACTGAAGCACATAGGAGAAAAGTGCTACATTGCAGACTCTAGTTTATGAAGAAAAGTACTCTCATTGATCAAGAAACACACTTTGACAGCTGTGAACAAAAGTTTAGTGCTTTTGACAACCCTTTACAACTCTCATCAAGTTTCTTGACAGGTCTTAACAGCTTGACACTTTTTAACATTTCTTCTCACATCTTGATGGAGCCAAGAGATAGGCCTCTAGATATTGGTCTAGTGACATTAACACTGTGCCACCAATCAACTGCATCAGGTCAGGAAGATGGATTGTTGTGGACCTTGCATCAGCACCCACATCCTGTGATTGAATTAAAGAGATTTGGTTGATTTGTCTCCACAGCAACCAGCAACATTAAATTCAGTTAATAAAACCAGATTTGTAAAAACTTTGTTTATGGGTTGTGAGTGTTGCTGGCTAGGTCAGCATTTATTGTCCACCCAGAATTATCCAGAAGGCAGTTAAGCATCCATCATGATGCTGTGGATCTAAAGTAGGCCAGATCAAGTAAGTCTGGCAGATTTCCTTCCCTTGGAGACACTCCTGAACCAGTTGGACTTTTACAACAATGGTCACCAGCTTTTCATTCCAGATTTTCTTTTCACCATCTACCACGGTGGAATTTAAATCCATCATTTCAGAACATTAGCTTGGTGTACTGGATTACTAGATTCACATTAGCACAACATCACCACCTTGCTATAATGTGCTCCTGACACATCCTGAGGAGCCCTGCAGTTGTGACCTCGTCCTGTGCCGGAGTCTCTCAATCTCCATCGCATCTTGTTGCTGCTCCTGAGCTTGCTGGTGCTCTGCTCTGCCTCCATCTGCAAGGTAGCGTATGGCTAGATCCATCATTCTTGTGAGTGTTTAACTGTGTTGAGAAGTAAAGAAGGTGAACATATCCTGTGCTGGCATATCCTGCAGATAATGACTACCCAGACTTCTCCACACAATGAGAAATGCAGTGTCCCTGTACAGAGGACTTTTGGATCATATTATCATGGCTCTTTGTGATAGATACTTACTTGATAGAGGAGCTGTACTGACTAAGTGACAAACACATAGTTCTATATTGGGAGTGCTCCATGCATTCTTTATCCCTTTCATTTCAGCCCCATACCGCCATGAAAGTTATTATTCCATACAGTAATGTACATCATAATGCTTAAAGTGCATGTGGAGAGGGATCAAGTTCTCTATCCTACAGTACCCTTGCAGGTCACATAAATACAGTATTTGTTGCGGCTAGCAATAACTTCTGCTTCATTGAGATGTCTGTGCAATTTTCCAGATATACCACATGGGTTGGGATTAGGAGAAAGTGAGGACTGCAGATGCTGGAGAGTCAGAGTTGAAAAGGGGGCACTGAAAAAGCACAGCAGGTCAAGGAGCAGGAGAGTCAACATTTCAGGTATAAGCCCTTCATCAGGACTGTGAAGGACTTATGCCCAAAACATCAATCCTCCCGCTCCTGGGTTGCTGCCTGACCTGCTGTGTTTTTCCAGTGCTACCTATTTTGACTAGGGTTAGAGTACAAATATTTGGGCTGCAAATGCTAGTCACAATAATTTCTGATATGTCTGATACGATGCACGTTTTATGAGGCTGCAATCTACCAATGTGATTGCTCCCTTCAATGTCTTCCCAATCAGCGTAAGTCAGGCTCACTCCTGTGCCTGTCAAAGTGACTCTGACTCTGCCCACCCTGGGTGCTGACTTAGGCATTTTCCAATTGCAGGCCTCTTCTCACAAACAGCAAGTGATTGTGAGGAATACAGATCACTGTGGACATCCTCATCATTGAACTCGGTCTTGTCATCAGGCAGCCTGCCCAGATCCTCCATCTGTCCTTTTACCCTGTCCTTCCTGAACAGTCCATTTCCACTCATGTCCCCAAGTGCACACTCACCACCTTGAACTCTATCTCCAACTTTCCACCTTCCCCCTGAATCTGATGAGGCCCACTGTGAGATTGTACGCTCCCTTTTTCAAAAGAAGAATCATACTGGACACGAAGTGTTAAATCTCTTTATGTTTTCATTGATGCTGCTTGACCTGCTGAGTATCTCCAGCATTCTGTGTTTGTTTCAGATTTCCAATGTCTGCCGTATTTTTTTAGTCTCCCAGCTGCTTGCTTGTAACCGTTAATGGAAGAGATGGGCTATAACACCTTGCCTGAAGCCTCACTCAGGGAGATAGTGGCTGATCTTCAAAAGTCCCTTGGGGAAGGGAACAGAGACTTTCAGCAGCTTGGTCAGCATCATCAGGCCTTCACTAACAACCCAAGTGTGTAAACAGGTACCATGATAGTTACTGATGGCAAATAATTCACCTTCTGATTCGCCAAAGCTTGTCCACCATCTTCAAGGCACAGATTAGGAGGAGGATGGAATTCCCTACACTTGCCTGGATGCAGCTCCAATAACAATTAAGAAATGCAACACCATCCAGGGCAAAACATTCCATTTGAGACGTACCCCTTGCACCACCTTCAGCATTAACCTCATACACTGAAGCCATGCTGTGTATGGTGTATCTACATCATGCAGAGTCGTACATCGACATCATGCAGAGCACCAACTCACCTGAAGTCCAGAGACCTCAACATTTCGAGGGATTGTTTATGTGTTGTATGTTTCTCAGAGAGAGAGAGAAAGAAAACAGTTTCTCAGCTGAGGTGACATTATGCTGTGCCCAAGAACACCATAAGAATTTAAACAGAAAGTGCTGAAGAAACTCAGCACAAGGTCACTGCAGTATCTGGTCTGGCAGCATCTGTGGAGAGAGAAACTGAGTTAGCATTTGAGTCCAAAAGGACTGTTCTTCAGCTTTCTGTCATCTGTCTTTTTTTTTATTTCAATGCCAAAAGAAATCTGTACTTATTTTGAAAAGAGTAATTTAATGTGTTCCCTGAAGGAAATATCCTGATCAACTTTGCAGATATAATTTTTAGCCACCCTGCTTATTTCATGGGATCCCTACAATGTGAAAGCAGGCGATTTGGCCCATCAAGTCCAACTGATTCTATAAAATGCATCCTACCCAGACCTAAACCGCTACACTGTCCCTGTAACCCTGCATTTCCAATGGCTTATACACTATGGGCTATTTAGCACAGACAGTCCACCCAACCTGCAAATCTTTGGACTATGGGAGGAAACCCACATAGACACAGGAGGAATGTGCAATCTCCATACAGACAGTTGCCTGAGGGTGGAATTGAATCCCGTCTCTGGGGAGCTGCGAGGCTGCAGTTCTAACCACTGAGCCAACTTTCGGGTGCTGAGATTCTGAGACTAACTCTGCACAAACTGGGAATTAAACTGGAAACGTCCCCGACTAACTGTTCTGTTCAGAAGTCATTAGACAGACTTTCTAATGACTTGTTTTCTCTCTTGCTGTGAGCTGCAGTTTGGGTATATAACTTACTCAGTGCTCACTGTTTCATTGAAGTATATAATCCTCTAATTACAATGCCACAATTCTGAAGAATCTTGTGATGCGAACTGAATTATTCCATGTGATACATCTCTATGACTCTATAAATGCAGTAGGGATAATCCAGGAAATAGTTGTCCACTGAGCCTTACATCAGTGGTCTGGAAATTATTTGAGAAGATTTTTTAAGGATAGAATTTACATGACAACATTTAAAAGGCATTTGGATGGGTCTAGGAATAGAAGAGGTTCAGAAGGATATGGGCCAAGCGCTGGCAATTGGGATTAAATTAATTTACGATATCAGGTGTGTATAGACTAGTTGGGTCAAAGGGTCTGTTTCCGTGCTGTACATCTCGATGAACCTATGACTGAAGGAGGGTGTTTTGCTGCGAATTAATGTGTGACATGGAAATGGAAAAGATATTCATTAAAAATGTTTTTTTTTCTTTCATTGTATGATAAACTTCAGGTGATTGGATCTGAATCCAAATGGAGGAGATATCCAGTTCCAAAGTTTAATCACCCCATGAGGCACAAAGTGGAACCAGGAATCTCCATTGGTCACACAGATTATTACAATATGGCTACCAGAATCACAGCTTCACCCCTGAAGAAAGATCAGAGGGAACATTCCTTATGAAAATGATCGAATGGCCAAAACCACCCAACTCTGTCGTGTCCTTTCGGAAAAGCAGTGACCCAGCACACAGTTACTTTGTAATTTTAAATTCTGCAACTGATCAGTTACAAGTGATGCTGCAGATGTATGATTTTGAAGGTCACCCAAAATGATACGGGGGTGACTATCTCCCAGCTCGGATCCACACCCCAGCTTAAAAGCTGGTTCAGCAGAAACTGTTATAGACAACCAAAATGGATTTTACTATATTAATTTTAATTTACCTTGGCCGGGGAAAGCCGAAGTTTCTGTTTTATTAGTTCATCCCAGTGAAGGGATCCAAGCACTTAAAAGACTACGTGAGAAACAGCCAGAAAGAGTGTATTTAAAAAGTACCTTCAAATATCTGGGTGCATCAGAGACCACTGTGTGTGGTTTTACTTGCCTCAAACCTAGCCACTCTGTAACTTTACTGATCCCAGGACTGGGGAGCCCTGGTTCTGTTCCAAACCAAAGAAACTTCCCTGCTCTGCTCGTATCAACCATTTTAAAGGAGGTTATGAGATCTCTTAATTGGAGAAGAGGACCATTATTTCCAAAGGTATGCCAATTAATGTTCTTTTATTTATATTTGTTTTCCTAATTTTCTTTCTGACTCAGATTATAATTAAGTCACCAAGTATAGAATGAAACTTCCCAACACTGGAAAATCATTTAGAAAGTTGACCTTATGAAACATAACCATATTTACAACCTCTGTTGGTACATTGATTTGGAGCTCTCATTAATTTAAGAAACAGATGCATGTTCACTGTAAAAAATGAAAATTGAATAACAAGCTATCATAGTGTGTGCTCTGAGAAAGTTAGGACATTCCCAATTATGGTGTTAGCAGTGGCCATAAAATTGATTAACATCTCAGTCTTAGTGTTAATTGCCGATGATACATCCATGGGATGTTGGCACTTCTGTCATGTCCAGCATTTGTTGGCAATCCCTAATTGCACTTGTGTTTTTAGAGATGAAATTCTCAGATTTTGACCTAGTGATGATGAGGGAACAGGGATGTGGTTCCAAGTCAGAATGGTATGTGACTTGAATTTGTGTCTGGTGCTGTTCAAATAAACCTTTGTCTTTCTACATGGCAGAAGTCACAGGTTTGGAAGGTGCTGTCATTGAAATCTTGGCAAGTTATTGCAGGGCATTCTGTATGATTACACAGTGCACACTGGTGGCAGAGGGAGGGAATGTTAAATATGATGAATAGGTCCTAATCAAGTGGGCTGCTTTGTCCTGGATGATGGTAAACACCTTAATTGTCGGAGTTACACTCATCCAACAAGCGTAGATCATTCCAGCACATCCCTGGCTAATGCCTGATGAATGGTAGAAAGACTTTGAGGAGCCTGAAAGTGAGTTACTCACTGCAGAATTCCCAACCCTGACTTGTTCCTGTAGCCCCTGATATTGAAGTTATTTGATCCACTGAGTCCATGCTGGCTCCCTATAAAACAATCCAATCAATCCTGTTCTCTGTTCAATCTCTGGAAAAGGATTTCCCCAAAGTCCCCACCAATTTTCATTTTAAAATTATTGATTGTCTCTGTTTCCACCATTCTCTGAGACAGCAAGTTGTAAGACATTTCCACCTGCTGAGTAAAACAGTTCATGCATTTCTTGCCCAAATGCTAAATCCATTTCCATAAATCCTTGTGCCTTCAGTGAATGAAAAAAAGCTGTTCTTTGTCTAATTTTTCTAAATTAGTCAGTAATTTGGTTATTCTCTATCAATTTCCCCCTCAATTTGCTTTGCTCCAAGAAAATCAACCCCAGCTTCTCCAACTTGATCTTAAAACTGAATTTCCTCTTTGCTATAGGTATCCCGGCCAAACTTCCCAGCACCATCTCAAGGACATGTAGCCTGTCCCATCCATTCATGAATGGTGGTAAACAGTTAAATATCTAACACACTCCAGAATTATTCCTCAATAGTGGGAGATACCTACATGTTGATACACCAAACAACTCTGAAGCATTGGCATTAATCTTCAGCCAGAAGAGTCGAGTGAATGATGCATCTCAGCCTCCTCTGTAGGTCCTGAGTATCACAAATACCAGTACAAATGGCTGAAGGTATTGAATATTGCACATAATCCAACAACGGTACTGAAGAATTGTGCTCCAAACCAGTCAAGTCACAACCAAGGTGCTGCAGTATATCTACAACAGCGGCATCTAGTCAACAATGTGGAAATTGTCCGGAGTGTCCTGTCCACTCAAAGCAGGAAAAATCCAATCTGATTAATCACCATCCCATTAGTGTACTCTCAATCATCAGTAAATTAGAAAGTATCTTTAATAGTGTTATACCCAGGAAAGTCTGCTCACTGGCACTGAGCTTGGATTCCATCAGGGCCAAGGAACAGGAGAATCGACTTTTCGGGCATGAGCCCTTCTTCAGGATGCTGCCTGACCTGCTGCGCTTTTCCAGCAACACATTTTCAGCTCTGATCTCCAGCATCTGCAGTCCTCACTTTCTCCATGCTGAACAATAAAGGCAAGCATACCCAATGCCTTATTCACTATTCTATCTACCTGCGACTCCACTTTCAAGGAGCTATGAACTTTTACACCTGAACATGCTTAAATGAAATGAATGACAGAGGTGAGGTGAGAGCGCCTCCCTTTGACAATAAGGGAGTTTTCAAATATGGCATCAGAGGCCCCCAAAACGGAGTCACTGGCAAGCAGGTATAATTTCTCAGTTGTTTGGAATCATTTCTAGAACAAAGGAAGATGGCTTGGGGGTCAATCAATCAGCATAGCCAAAGAACATGTTTGCAAGGATTCTTCAAGATATTGTTTAAGGCCAAACCATCCTCTAACTTTATCAGTGACCTTCCATTCTACATAAGATCTGAAATGGAGATGTTCACTGATGGTTGCACAATGTTCAGCAGCATTCATAACTTGTCATATATTGAAGCAGTTTGTGTGCATACATAACAAAACACAGATAATACCCAGGCTTGGGCTGATGAGTGGTTTGTAACATTCTCACCACACAAATGCTGGACCATGATCATTTCCAGCTAATAAAATCTGTTTTCCCTGGATGTTCAATGGGTTTACTCTTGCTGAATCTTACACTTTCAGTCTCCTAGGTATTACCATTGACCAGAAGCTGAATTGGAATTCTCTGAATTCCCACTGAGGTTGTCTAAAACTTTACCCACAACTGATGTTAAACTGACTGGCCTGTTGTTATTGGGAATGTCCTGACACCCTTTTTTAAATTGAGGTGTCACATTTGCCACTTTCCAATCCTCTGCTACCTTCCTTATATCTAGGAGGTTTGCAGGGAGCCTTTCCTATATATCTACCCAAACGTTCTTTAACAACCTGAAGTACGAGGCTTCTGGACCTTATAACCTAATTACTAGCAGCATTTCAATATTTGCCGTCCATCCACCCTTTCAATTTTCACCCCATCCATTGGTTTCACCTCAACTTCAACTGATATGTTGCAAGTTTTCTCTTCCTTGGAAAATGTAATAACATTGTAGTTTTATCCAAATGTAACACAAATGAGGCACAAATGGCTTCCACTTGCTTGAAAATGTCCGGTGCGTGTATTTAAAACTAAACTTAAGGAGGATGGTAAAATAATCTATTACTGTAAATAAGTGGAAGTTTGTAGATTTTTCAAATAAAATGTAATTTAATTCCTTTGCAATTCTTCAACAAAGTGTAACATTTTAGTCTTTTTGTTTGTATACAGCAAGTAGGACAGGACATATCCAGCACAAATGTGATCTTTGTGAATTCAGGTCTGACTACTCCTGATCCAGTCAATTAAACATTAAACACGTTTTACTGTAAATGCGATTTTGTATTATGTAGAAAACTGAAGTCTTGATTATTTTGGTGGATTTTATATCTTTCAATTTGTCGCTTGAAAGTTTGACCTAACAGAGAATCCCATTAGTACTCAGAATATTCTGAATTATAGCATTTCAATATTTTCTAATGAACCTCTTCAGAGATGTTATTCCAGTCAGGTGGGACTTGAACCGAGGCCTCCTGGCTCAGAGATAGGGACACTACCACTGCACCACGAGAGATCCTAAATTGATATTTGCTGATCAGCCTGCTTAGGTATGATATTACACACCTCTGCAGCAAGTGGGACTTGAACCTGAGCCTCCTGGGTTAGAGGTAGGGACACTACCACTGAAAGAGAAAGTGAGGTCTGCAGATGCTGGAGATCAGAGATGGAAATGTATTGCTGGAAAAGTGCAGCAGGTCAGGCAGCATCGGTTAGAGGTAGGGACACTACCACTGAAGGAGAAAGTGAGGTCTGCAGATGCTGGAGATCAGAGATGGAAATGTATTGCTGGAAAAGTGCAGCAGGTCAGGCAGCATCAAGGGAACAGGAGAATCGACGTTTTGGGCATTAGCCCTTCTTCAGGAATGAGGAAAGTTGGTCCAGCAGGCTAAGATAAAAGATAGGGAGGAGGGACTTGGGGGAGGGG
>NC_057721.1:54594805-54606685 GCF_004010195.1 Chiloscyllium plagiosum | reverse complement strand
CTCCAGCATCTGCAGACCTCACTTTCTCCTCAAAGATTTCAACCTACTGCGAATCCTCTTACAAGGATGCCTTCCTTGAAGAAGCTCTCTTTCTCCCTCTACAAAGGTTTCAGTGAGTCCCTCTCTCACTGCACCCCCCAGGTCATCTCCTCTGCACAGAAGCTCTTCAGCCACATTCGCCATTCCTGAAGAAGGGCTAATGCCCGAAACGTCGATTCTCCTGTTCCCTAGATGCTGCCTGTCCTGCTGCGCTTTTCCAGCAACACATTTCCAACACTACCACTGAACCCCAGGGACTCCCTAAGCTGCATCATTTCACTTCTTTTCTGTATCCAGAAGTGTTGTAATGTACAACCAAATGTTTCTTTTCTTATCCCCAAACTATCCCTGTTTTTCCCCTCATCTAACCTTAAATAAGTCTAAACAAATCTATTAACCATCATCTGTATATCACTCATATTTGCTAATTGAATAATTTAGGAGTAAACTCTGTTAAGGGTAATACAAAACATCAAATGTGAGGAAGAAGGATGGAGAATGGGAGGAGACTAAATTAAAATGGAGTTGGAAACCACAACATTTGATTCTATGTTGTCAGATTTGGAACAGCTGAACTTTCATTCCTACTTCAGAGGGAGCGTAATAAAAGAGCCAAAGCTAACCAGTCATTCATTATAATTTCAGCTCAAGCTTACCTTCCAATGACTTTATCAAATCAGATTTCTGTGATGAGAGAAAAGTGTCTGACATTTATGGCTGTATTTTTATAAGCAATTCCATTTTAAGGTGGAGAATGCAGTTTGTATTTGTGAAAGGAGAGTTTTTCCAGCCTGAATCGAATAAAAACTAAAATGTCTGTTTGCTGAAAAAAACATTTTAATCAGTAAACAAGTAACCAGACAGCAACAAGTGATTACATTGACTTTTAACCTTTCTGTAAATCCAGGAAACCATATCAACAATTATAATCAGTATGTAAATTTCTTTGCAACTTGGTGCTCTGGAGACAGTTAAAAGTCTGGTCTGTATACAGATGCAGTGCAACATTGTCTGATAATTAGTCAGCCTTTTTATTTGGGGCTTCACCTCTTAATAAATTTACAATATACTTACAATTGTTTCTTTGTTTTCTGGATCTGGATCTTGCAACCAGTTGAAAATTTAATGTTATACTGACATGACAGCCTGGATGAGATTGCATGTGCACAGACAGATCACTGCGGCCATATTGCATTGGGAACATACACTCCATATACTAATATAGCCCTTTTCATAAACACTGAATACCTCAAAATACCTTATAGCCAATGATATACTTTTATAGAAACAACAGCACTTAAATCCAAGTGCTGTCTTCAATTGGAAATGAAATGAAATGAAGAGTACCATAGAATTGTAGAATCCCTGCAGTGTGGAATCAGGCCCTTTGGCCCAACAAGTCAATACTGACGCTCCGAAGAGCAACCTACCCAGACCCATTTCCCCACCATATTTTTCCTATATTTACCCCTGACAAATGCACCTAACCTACACATCCCTGAACACTATGGGCGATTAGCATGGCTAATTCACCTAACCTGCACAACCTTGGATTGTGGGAGGAAACCTACGCAGACACAGGAGAATGTGCAAACTCCACACAGACAGTTGCCCGAGGCTGGAATCGAACCCAGGTCGCTGGCGGGTATAACCGGTTGTCTACCCATCACCTCAGATTTTACACTCTCACTGAAGATGAATGTTCAGGTGAAAATCCAGCAGGCATGAGGTAATCCGACAGCACAAACATTTACACCTTTTTTTTTATTCATACTGATAGATTTCACAAACACAACGCTGTTTCTATGTTGTGGAGAATTGTCTATAGCATTTGATATTGAAATTGTGGTGCTGGCAATAGAGGGTGGGTGTTTGTTGATTGATAAATATAGGATCAATCTTTGCATAAAAAGCACTTCAAAATTCAGCATTTGTTTCAGTTCTGGGTTTGTCTATTCATTTGCTTCCAGTGTGTGTTCTTTGATACCAAATAAAGAACCTGATACAATAAGAGAAAATGCTGGAAAAACTCATCATTTCTGACAGCATTTGTGTAGAGTGACAAGCAGAGTTAACTTTTCATGTCCAACATGACGCTTCTTTTGAGTGAGATCAAGATGTAAAAAAAATCCAGTGAATAAAAACAGTGTACAATGGGCAGGTCACTCACGAGCATTGTTCCTGCAACAGTGCTAGAAATGAAAATATCCAGAAGGAATCAGTGCTGGTGGAAAGGAATACAGGATATCAGCAGGACAACAACAAAGACACTGCCAAGAACAGAGCTACAGTAAAAATTAGACTGTCATTTCAGTTCATTTTATTTCACTGAATATTTGGAATCTGTTTGTACTCTTCTCATTCAATATATTTACATGATGAGAATGCTGAATGCAGCTTTAGTTGTCAAAGACACTGAAGTTACTCAAAACAGTCACAAAGTGTCCATTCTGAAATTTTGGTTTAAAAATATAATCTTAAAGTAAATAATATGTAGTGCAACAAAGACTTACAGATGCTGGACAGCTGAAGCAAAAACAGAAATTGCTGGTGAAACTCAGCAGGTTTGGTACCATCAATGGAAGAGAGCAGAATTAATGTTTGTGTCTGGTGACACTTTATCAGAACTCAGAACCAGTTCTGATGAAAAGTCATCAAAAACTATTAACGCTGTTTTCTTCCCATGCATGCTGCCAGAACATGCTGAGTTTCACCAGCAGTTTCTATGAGAACATTAAATATTTTCTTTAGTCTATATCGCTTGGGTAGTCCAAAATGCTTGGACTCAGAACTAATTCAAAAGAGCCAATAATTAGGCATCGGCAGTGAGTTCTCAGTTTCACATATAATTTGTTTTTTCTGTCAAATTTTCCACTGGTAGATCAATCATCTAGTTGATAGCCATGCATACTGGACACAATATTTAATGGAAGATATTTATGTTCTTTAAATGTATCTTATTTAGTGGTTCCACTATAATGATTACAGATTCAATTTTAAAGGTGGAGTCTGTGATTATGATAGCTCAGTGACACCCCAGCTGGTGCATTTACCCATTGACACAGACTTATTCACAATATAATTTTGATTACTTTTCTTCTCGTACTTATGTACTTCCTGTGGCAACAGCTAATGTCCCTGGGGGGATTGTCATTGCCTTGCAAACAAGTGTGAAATGTGTTGATAATTGAAGATATAGCACATCACCATTCCTGCACCTTCCTCTTTCTTTACTTTCAGCTCCTGCATTTCGAGGATGTGTCCGGGACAGCCACTGGTGTCACCATCTGGCTTTTATTATAAGGACAGGTGGATGTCAACGACCTGCAATATTCACCCCTTTGACACTCCTGCAAAAATTAAAGAATGCCTCCGTAGAAAAATTGTCTATCTGCTTGGAGATTCCACCATGCGACTGTGGTTTGAATATTTGATTCAGTTTGTGCCAGCTGAAAATGTGTTGCTGGAACAGCGCAGCAGGTCAGACAGCATCCAGGGAACAGGAGAATCGCCGTTTCGGGCATAAGCCTCCTGAAGAAGGGCTTATGCTCAAAACGGCGATTCCCCTGTTCCCTGGATGCTGTCTGACCTGCTGCGCTGTTCCAGCAACACATTTTCAGCTCTGATCTCCAGCATCTGCAGTCCTCACTTTCTCCTCAGTTTGTGCGAGGTTAGGCCATGTGTCTCTTCTGTTTTCTATGTAAAGATAGTATCCAAAATCTAGCATTTTTGGGATTGAAACTATGCTGCTTTTCACATTCTCCCAGATTTTGATCAGATAATCAGTAAAATCAGACGAGTAATTAGGAATTAGGAGTTTGCTATTACTGACATGTTTTATTCCTTTTATCTTCATTTTTCTGGAGAAAGTTAAACCACAGAGTTGCCAGCCATGCTTAGTAACCCCGTGTGACCATTTGCGAGGTATTTGATGTTATCTCTTCTCACTATCCCAATTGTTTGACAGTCAGACTAGTTGATTCTCAATGCTTTGTGCAGAATTAATGCATTTCTGTTCCTTTTGAATGTGTCCACTGGAATCTGAATGATGTGAAATAATGTAAACTGTTTTGATTTTCTGAGGACTGTACCTTCTGTTTTCCTATCTCTGAACCAAGCTTCAGACTTGGAACCAAAGCTGATAAATTCTATGAAGAATTCTATAAATTCCTGAAGAAGGGCTTATGCCCGAAACGTCGATTCTCCTGTTCCTTGGATGCTGCCTGACCTGCTGCGCTTTTCCAGCAACACATTTTCAGCTCTGATCGCCAGCATCTGCAGTCCTCACTTTCTCCTGATAAATTCTATGCTCTATGCGTAGAATTATATCAACTCTTTTGATTCCACTTGTCTCTTGGTCTTGACCTGTGGTGTTTGGTCTGAGTCTTGCTGTAATATTGGGATTTCTGCATTCACCCTTCTACTCATAAGGAACTCTGATGAACATCCATTCATTAAAAATGTTGACTTATGATTCAATAGAAGATGTGTGGGGTAGGCTAGAGGTTATTAAGGTGTACAAATCCCCAGGACCGGATGGGATCTATCCCAGGTTGCTGCGGGAGATGAGAGAGGAAATAGCTGGGGCCCTGACAGATATCTTTGTGGCATCCTTAAACACAGGTGGGTGCCGGAGGACTGGAGGGTTGCTCATGTTGTCCCCCTGTACAAGAAGGGTAACAGGGATATTCCAGGTGACTACAGAGCAGTGAGGCTAACATCAGTGGTGGGAGAAAGTACTGAGGGATAGGATCTATTTATATTTAGAAAAGACTGAGCTTATCAGTGATAGGCAACATGGCTTTGTGCGGGAGAGATCGTGCCTTACCAACTTAATAGAATTCTTTGAGGAAGTGACCAAGTTGATAGATGAAGGAAGGGCTGTAGATGTCATATACATGGTCTTTAGTAAGGCGTTTGATAAGGTTCCTCATGGTAAACTAACAGTGAAGTCAGATGGTGTGCAGGGTGTTCTAGCTAGGTGGATAAATAACTGGTTGAGCAACAGAAGGCACAGAATAGTTAAAGGGCGTTTTTCAAAATGGAGAATGGTGACCAGTGTTGTTCCACAAGGATCAGTGCTGGGTCCACTGTTGTTTGTGATATACATAAAATGATCTGGAAGAGGGCACTGTTGGTATGATCAGCAAGTTTGCAGATGACACAAAAATCGGTGGAGTAGCAGAAAGCATAAGGGACTGTCAAAGAGTACAGGAGAATATGGATAAACTGGAGAATTGGGTGGAGAAGCGGCAGATGGAGTTCAATCTAGGCAAATGTGAGGTGATGCATTTTGGGAAGTCTAATTCTAGAGCGAATTATACAGTAAAAGAAGAGCCTTGGGAAAAGTTGATGAGCAGAGAGATCTGGGTTAGCAGGTCCGTTGTACTCTGAAGGTGGCTGCACAGATGGAAAGCATGATAAAGAAGGCATATGGTATGCTTGCCTTCATTGGATGGGGTATTGAGTATAAGAGCTGGCAGGTCATGTTAAAATTGTACAAGACTTTGGTTCAGCCACATTTAGAATACAGTGTACAGTTCTGATTGCCATATTGCCAAAAGGATGTGGATGCTTTGGAGAGGGTGCAAGTAGTACGTTTCAGAGAACACCTCTGGGACACCCGGACCAACCAACCCAACCACCCCGTGGCTCAACACTTCAACTCCCCTTAGCCTGCTTGGCACACTTTCCTCATTCCTGAAGAAGGGCTCATGCATGAAACGTCAATTCTCCTGTTCCTTGGATCTGCCTGACCTGCTGTGCTTTTCCAGCAACACATTTTCAGCTCTGATCTCCAGCATCTGCAGTCCTCACTTTTCCTTTACAAGGATGTTGCCTGGTATGGAAGGTGCTAGCTATGAAAAGAAGTTGAGTAGGTTAGGTTTGTTTTCATTCGAAAAACGGAGATGGGGGTGACCTAGTTGAGGTTTACAAAATCATGAAAGGTATTGACAGGGTGGATAGAGATAAGCTTTTTCCCAGGGTGAAGGATTTAATTACGAGAGGTCACGCTTTCAAGATGAGAGATGAAATGTTTAAGGGGGATGCACGCGGCAAGCACTTTACTCAGAGGTTGGTGGGTGTCTGGAACACATTGCCAGCAGAGGTAATAGAGGCAGGCACATTGGATTCAATCAAAATGCGTCTGGCCTGTTCCTGGGCTATAAATTTTCTTTGTTCTTTGTTCTTTGTTCTTTGTCAAATTAAATTTGAATCACTGTTTTAATCAGGAACAACATTCACTGCTCTCTCGATTTCTCCATTGCCCTGTGTATGAAGACGTGAACCCTTAGTGACATGATTGGCTCCTAATTTTGCTGTGAACCTCTTAAACACTGTATTCACAAATTGCACACAGTTGTCTGATACAATCTCATTTGGAAAAGATTGTCTTCAGTGCTCTGATCACAGTCTCCATTGTGGTGGAGTTAAGTGTAAAAACGTCTACCCACCTGGAATAGTCAAACCTGTACCTCCTGAAAGTCAAATATGTCTAGTCCCAATCTTCACCATGGCGTGACTGGGAGACTAGTAGTTACTAGGCACCATTGGTGTCTGTCTATTGATTGCACATGCATTGCAGAATGATATAGAATTCTCAATTTTTAGCAAAAAGCCAGGTCACCATGCAGACTGTTGTGCATAATCCTGACACTTGGATATTCCTAAGAGCCCTTTGTGCAATTTACAAAGAAATCCTTCCCTCATGCACTCTTGTATTACCAGCATGTGATTGAAAACAAGGCCAAAATCTTACTCTGTTATTGATATTGGTGAACATCAAAGGAAGCACTAGAGATAAGTTTGCCCTTTATCTCTCGTTTTTAAAATTTACTCCTGTATGTAGTATTTTTCATCTGTTAACTATCACATGTATGATTTGACTTTTTTTTCTCATTCAGCATTTCTATAGCAATTTGATATGTGTGAATGTTTGTCAAACCATTACAACGGGCATTTAAGAGTCAATATTACAGTAGGTATGGTGTCACAAATAGACCAGAGTAGGCAATGAACTTTTCCTCCTCTTCCTTCCCGACTTTGACATGGTTGACCATACCATCCTTCTCCAATGCCTCTCCACTGTTATTTAATGGGTGATTGCTCTCACTTGATTCCATTCTTATCTCTCTAATTGGAGGTAAAGAATCATTTGCAATGGCTTCTGTTTCTGCTCTCAAACTGTTACCTTTTGTGGTACCTTGGGATCTATCCTTGGCTCCTTCCTATTTGTCATTGACCTGCTGGCCCTCAGTGACTACATCTAAGTGCACGTCATGTGTGTCCACGTATATACTGATTATGCCCACGTCTGGTTCACCACCATTCTCAAATCCTTCACCATTTTTTAATTGACAGGCTGTCTATTTAACATACACTGCACAAGAAGCAAAACTTTCCTTCAGTTAAATATTAGGAACATGGAAGATATTTCTTTTGCAGTTCCAAACTCCTCTTTTCTCCCTGCAACTACCTGCAATTAAACCTATCCATTCACAACCTTTGAGTCTTACTAAATCCTTTTACATATCCATGGTGTCATTAACATGAAATAAAACACAAACAAATTGCAGATTCTTTAAATTAGAAACAAAAGCAGAAATTGCTGGAAAAGTTCAGCAACTCTGGCAGCATCTGTGAAGAGAAATCAGGGTTAATGTTTTAGGTTGAGTGACCCTTCCTCAAAACTGCTAGAGTTTGATCAATTCTGGAGGTAACAGTTTGGGATTAGAAACAGAAGCCATTGCAAATGATTCTTTACCTCCAATTAGAGAGATAAGAATGGAATCAAGTGAGAGCAATCACCCATTAAATAACAGTGGAGAGGCATTGGAGAAGGATGGTATGGTCAACCATGTCAAAGTCGGGAAGGAAGAGGAGGAAAAGTTCATTGCCTACTCTCTAGGGAACAGGAGAATCGACGTTTCGGGCATTAGCCCTTCTTCAGAAGCCCTTCCTGAAGAAGGGCTAATGCCCGAAACGTCGATTCTCCTGTTCCCTAGATGCTGCCTGACCTGCTGCGCTTTTCCAGCAACACATTTCCATCTTTGTTTGTCATTAACATGGTCTATTTTCACCCCCACGGCATCTCCTGACTTTGTCACTGCCTCAGTTCATCTGCTGCAGAAACCTTCAGTTATAATGTTACCTCAAGACTTGTCGATTTCAATACGCTCTGAGCTGTTCTCTCACAATCATACCCTTCACAAATTTAAGGCTGTCAACTGCTGTTGATGTCTTTACTCACGCCAAGCCTGTTCACCTGTCACCCCTGTGATCACTGACCTATATTGACTGGTGATTTTGCAAAGCATTGATCTTTAAAAATGCTGATTTTTTTTTCAAGTTCCTTTAAGACATTACCCTTCTCTGTTTCGGTAAATTCCTCTGGTTTCACAAACTGTGAGATACATGACCTCATCAAACAGTGGTCTATTGGGGATCCTGATTTTAATTGCTCCACTATGAGTGGCTGTGCCTTTAGCTGCCTGGGTGCAAAGCCCAGGACTACATTCTTAGTTACGATATGTCACATTCTGTCACTATGTGACACTTTCTGCCTTTAAGATGTACTAAAGACCTTCATCTTTAACAAGGTCTTGACTGTATGTACTAAAACAGTCTTACCCGCACATTGACAAATTTTACTTAAACTGTTACTTGGGATGTTTCACTACTTTGAAAGTTCTATATAACTTGTTTATTGCTACTTTAGTTTGAAGGTAGATAGGCAGGAGGCTAGAAGAACACAGCAAGCCAGGCAGCATCAGGAGGTGGAGAAGTGAACGTTTCAGTTGTAAACAAACTTCCTGAAGAAGGGTTATGTAGAAGGGTTTGTCTCAAATGTATACATATGGCAAGTAGTATGAATGGTCAGCCACAAGATGTAAAGGAATTGGAACCTCTCACATTGTTATCTGTCACTCTAGGTTGTAACATGCATGTTAAAAAGAACATTGCCACAGCAATTACTGGAACCACTTGGGGCATCATTTGCTAAATGAGCTGGATGGCAAATTGATGCCAACAGCCCAAGATTTCAGTCCCCATTCAGGTTGAAGTGGATTCAGGATTTGCTTCCCTGTCCTGGCCATAGCGGTGCTTCACTGTGGATCAGGTGTAACTTCAGGCAGAGAACTCAAGGAAAAGGAGAAACCTAGGTGGTGGCAAGAACTCAAGGAAAAGGAGAAACCTAGGTGGTGGCAATATTTGGCTCAGAGGACAGGAAAATGGGTCAGTATTTGTTTTGATCGAATTGGGCATTTTAATTGCTTTGGGATTTCTGAGCTTCCCAGCTGAGTGGTATTAGCCCTGTAACTGCAGTAATTCACATCTTCAGTACATCTACTAACGAAATAGGAAAGAAAATTCCAGACTCTCCTTCAATTTCCTGGAGAAATAATCAGTGGACATCCAGGAAATATGGAGATATGTTCTGTACCCTGACCCTGACAACTAGAAAGTGAGCTGTTGTCAACAGGATAGAGGTCAAATACACTCAGCTAAGTTCATTTTCTTCAGGTTTGAATACCCAATGATGTTATGGGGATTTGACAGTGAGAAAGCCAGGGACATGAGGTGCCGCTGCAAGCCTGAGTTATGGGATTGTCTGGGGATCATATTAATGCCACAGGACGGTAAATATATGCCGGGCCTCAACACCGAATGACTTTTCAGAAGTTACAATATTCGCTGAATGACAAACAGAATTGTGGAGTTCATTCCAAGACCATTAGCCACATAATAAAAATACAGTTTGACTTTCCAAGTTTCTATCAAGGGACAGGTGTGATTATATATTGTGTTGAAGAAACGATTATTCATGACCTTTTAATATTGGCATCAATGTACAAACTGCTCAGCATCTTCTGAGCTTGTGAATTTCCACAAGTTGCTGAATGGTTTGCTCTCCTGTATTGTTAGATTGTAAGGCCAGATCCAATAAGAACAGTAGCAGGCCATTCAGCCCCTCAAGCCTGCTCTGCTGTTCAATAGTATCATGGTTGATCCGACATTCCTCATATCCACTTTACTGTTTTTCCTGTAACCCTCGATTCCTCTCCATGGAATCAAGAATCTATCTATCATATCCATACATATACACAAGGACTATTCCCCAGCAATTCTTTGGGACAAGGAGATCCAAAGACTCTCAGTGGAAATGCCTCCTCATCTCTTAAACTGGCTCCTGTTCATTCTGGGATGATACCCTCAGGTCCTAGAATCTGTCATGGGCGAGACATCCTCTCAGCAATTACCTTGTCAAGCCCCTTAAGAATCCTATATGTTTCAATGGGATCACTTCCCATTTTTCTCAACTCCAGTGAGGAGAGCCCCAGCTTGCTTGGCTTTTAATAGCTCCATACCAGGGATCATCCTAGTGAACCTTTTGCTGGCTCAGTGGTTAACACTGCTGCCTGCCAGCCCCAGGGACCTGGATTCAATTGTACCCTCAGGCAACTGGTGATGTGCAGTTTGCACACTCTATGCATCTCTGTGTGGGTTTACTCCAGGCGCTCTGGTTTCCTCCAACAGTCCAAAGATTAGGTGGATTGGCCGAGCTAAATTGCCCTTCGTGTCCAGGGATGTGCAGGCTAGGTGGATTAGCTATGGGAAATGCATTCATGGTAAGTTGCTCTTCAGAGGGTTAGAGTGGACTTGATGGGCTGTATGGCCTGCTTCCACACTATAGGGATTCTTAATGCAGTTTTTCTCCATTTCTTTTCTTTATCAAAAGAGACAGCAAGACAAATAGATCAACAGAGCGAGAGAACAAAGGGATGATGTCATGGAAGAGAAACAGAGTGATATTTGCAGAGGATTTTTTTTTTCTGTCCAAAGCAATTGGGTAGAATTGGTAAACAAAAAATTCTGCCTTGAGATCAATAATTAATTAATTTATTTTGTTGACTCTGAATAAATTATTTTGAATATCAGACAATGAACATTGATGTTCACCGGGACGTACTTCCTCTGCATTGCCGCAGAGTGATTTTCAGTCTATGTTCACTCAGTCAGACTGAAGTATTCCTCACAGGGAGAACTGCAAAATCTGTCACAGTTCATTCTCCCCAGTCTCACCTGTTACTTTGAGATCAGACAGACCAGCATTGGCAGAGCACCGGGAACAGGTCAACAGTCTGGCTGCCTCTTTATTGGAGAATGGTCCATAAACCTAAGGTGAAGATAGGTCAAAGAAAATAAATTGTAGACAGAATAAGTGAACATATATTAATGCGATATAGGATTAGTCCTTTTATCTGTGTTTACTGCAAGGAGTAGGATTTAAATCCTACTCAACAATCACAAAAATCTGTGCATTTGTTTTGAATTTTGCTGATGAAAATGATGTTTTCTCCAAGTTTCATATCTCTTAACATTAGAAATATTATAGTTGAGCATCTTGTATCTTTTGTTTTCTATTTTAGATATCAAGAGATTGGACCTTGGCAATCCTATCAAGGTGGGGGTCCTCATCTTGCTGTGAACTTGGAGAACAACATCATGTTAGAATATCACCCTCATGGCCCTCCGATCCAATTCAGTACCATTGCAAGTCAGCACCTACAACTCATTTCAAATAAACTGGATGAGATTACAGGAGGGAGAAACACAGTTATAGCCATTACCCTAACGGCCCATTTCACCCCTTTTCCTGTTGAAGTCTATATTCGAAGAATACAGAATATCAGGAGATCACTTCTCCAGTTACTCGACAGGAGTCTGGATACACTGGTTGTAATAAAGACAGCCAATGTCCGGGAAAACCCTCCACAGATCGTTCCTATTACAGTGACCGGTCCGCTTATCAGATTGATTCAGTGATGAGGAAGATAT
>NC_057721.1:54583445-54594409 GCF_004010195.1 Chiloscyllium plagiosum | reverse complement strand
GTGGCATTTCTGGATGAGAATGGATGTTATTTTCAATACTTGCTGTTAAGCTCCATGTTGTGTCTGTGCAGCCAGCTATTTATCAAATGTGGGGGCAGCCCACTGCTTCCCAGCACTGAAAAAACACATCCCTACAAATCATTAATTTTAACAAAACTGATCAGAAATTGGGGGTACGCTACCTGCCAGTCACAATTGGTTATGATCTGTTGATGCGCAATGTAGCCAAACATGATAGTGCATGAGATCACAGATAATCAGGCCAATCAAAATTTAGTTTGATCTATTCATGTACTACTTACCAATCATGTTTGATAATGGTCTGTTCTTGCAATACCTAGCCAATCATGTATTGACCATGATCTCATCTATAGTTTATGCATCGCTTCATCATGTAAACATTTGGTCGTGCCATGCGTGGAAATATCAGGGTTCAGAGGCATGTCTGTTCACACTACGTGCAATGACTTAGAAAGGCTTATTAAGGTTTTCTTTTCAAGTGTTGGGTGTACAGGAAGGAGGATGAAGAAGAGACAGCAGTCCAGCCGACTGCAGATCAGTATACAAATATGGAGCAGCTGAGTCCACTGCCTAGTTAGTTGTCATTTCTGTTACACTTGGTTTGATAGATTAATAAATTGGTGAACTTTGTCTCAATATACTTGTACATGGAATGGTCACATACTCATTCAGATCCTGAGTCTTGTGATGAAAGTTAAATTTGATCTTGAAATCCATCACTATCATGTTTTTCAAAAACCCCCAAATTAAATGTAAGTAGTAAGACCAACTCAAACATTCTTTCATCAGCTGGCCAGGCCAGGATGAATTTTCTGGATTCATCAGAATGCTTCAACAAGGTGATTTTTTTCTTCTCACATTTCTGCTTGGTTTGGGTACATTCCTTTTCAGGAGGAGCCTGTACTGGGGAAGATTTAAAATCATGGTCCGGTTTCTCAGGTCTAGTTTCAGTTTGAGCACATTCCTTTCAGGAACCAACAGCCACCCACTCTGGGGAAGCATCCTTCTGACGTCACAGGGGACAAGTTTTTGATTGGTCAGTGTCAGTCAGGTGCTAGTTTGTATTAACTGGTTCATTCCCTTGGTGCTCCAGATAAAGGAATCTCACAGCAGTACAGGGCAAATGTGCCTCAGTGTTTGTAAAGTGTTAGTACAGTCAGCTCATCTTCTGGGTAGTACAGGGAATTCAGATAGTGAATAAGTTCTTGGTGCTATTTGTTCGAAAGTAAGAACTGTAATTTTTACGTAGCTAATTAAAATTTAAATTGCAAACTAACAGCCAATAGTGTGTTAGTCATATCAATTGGTGGGGTGATCTAACTCCAAGTAGCTCTTTATTTGCATGTGCACTGTACACGGACTCTGACTAGCTTGCTCAGTGACAGTGCCTAGAATGAGGAGACTCTCTGAATCTCCTGTTTATTTTTTTTAGTGACAAGATGTCTGACCTTCCTGTTTCTTTTTTTCCCCCACACTACACACTACCGCCTGACAGCGGTAATGCTTATTTTTCCCCAGCATCCATGTGATCTCCTGTTTATGTCTGTCAGCCAGGGCTCCATGATTGTCCCAGATTAACAGCTCCAATCAGGGACCTCATTTTGATGAGATCCACCTGACCTCGTTCCAATTACTACAGCAGGGTTTTGTGTTGCACCTGTGAGATGTGGTCAGTGACAGATGTTGAGAGCATCCCTGATAGTTACATCTGCAGGAAATGTACCCAGCTTCAGCTGCGCACTGAACAAATAGATCAGCTTGATCATTACTTGATGACACTAAGGAGCAGACAAATAGTGGAGAGCATCATAGACAGAAGTTATAGAAATCCAAGATAGAGGAAAATAGATGGGTCACCGCTAGACAGAGTAGGCAATCAGTGCAGGAGTTTCATATAGTTGTCTCCCTGTCAAACAAGCATTCTGTTTTGGATACTGATGAGGGTGATGGCCCTTCAGGTGACAGCAGCAGCAGCAGCAGCCACAACAATGGCACCACAGCTGGTCCAGCTGTACAGAAGGAAGGGACAAAGTGTAGCAGAGAAATAGTAATTGAAGATTTATTATTTCAATTAGGGGCACAGCTGGGCACATCTGTGGTCACATGAGAGACTCCAGGATGGTATGCTTCCACCCTGTGCCAGGGTCATGGGTGGGTACAGCACATCCTGAAATGGAGGGTAAACAGTCAGAATTCATTGTCCATATTGGCAAAACTGACATTGGTTGGAAGAGTGACTAGCTCCTGCAACAGCGATTCAGGGAGTGAGGTAGTAAATTCAAAAGTAAGACTTCTAAGATAGTATTGTAAGGATTACTCCCCATTGCACATGCTTCTGTGTCTAGGAACAGAGACAGAGTACGGTTGAACATGTGACTGAAGAGCTGCTGTAAGAAGGGAGAGCTCCAGATATGTGGATTATTGAGATGTCTTCCAGGGAAGATGAGACCTGAACAAGGTAGATGGGTTGTATCTAAACTAGAGGGATACCAATATCCTGGCAGGGAGGTTAGATAGTGTAACTCAGGAGGGGTTAAACTCGTGCAGCACGCAGGTGGGAACCGGAGTAGAAGCTCATTCAGTATAATGATTGGAGAAGAGTTTGAGACCAAAGCAAATATAGCGAAGAGGAAGTGAGTCAGAGAGAGGTTGCTGAGCTCAGCAGAACTGGAAGCTTGGACTATATTTGCTTCAATGCAAGAAGTGTAACAGGTAAGACAGATGAACTTAGAGCTTGGATTAGTGCATGCAGTTATGATGTAGTACTACAGAGACCTGTTTGAAAGACGGACATGATTGCCAATTTAATGTCTAGATTAGAGTGGTGCTGGAAAAGTACAGCAGGTCAGGCAGCATCTGAGGAGCAGGAAAATTGATGCTTTCGGCAAGAGCCCTTCATCAGAAATGGCTTTTGCCTGAAATGTTGATCTTCCTGCTCCTCAGATGCTGCCTGACCTGCTCTGCTTTTCCAGCACCACTCTAAGGTAGACTCTGATTTCCAGCATCTTCAGTACCCACTTCTGCCTTGCCAGTTTAATGTCTGGGATATCCATGGTTTAGAAAAGACCAAAGATGAAGCAAAAGAGGTGGGGGAGTCGCGTTACTGATTAGCTGTGTTGAGGGAGGACATCCTGGAGGGATCTTGCAGCAAGGCATTATGGGGAGAGCTCAGGAATAGGAAGGGTGCAATCACAATGCTGGGATTGAACAACAGATCTCCCAGCTGCCAGTGGGAGATAAAAGAAGAGAGATGTACTGAGATTCTGGAAAGATGTGAAAGTAACAGAGTTATTATGGTGAGTGACTTTAACTTCCCCCATATTGACTGTGATTCCTTTAATACTAAAGGTTTGGATGAGGAGCAATTTTATAGATGAGTCTAGGAGGGTTTTATGATACAGTATGTGGAAAGTCCAGCAGAATGGGGGGGTTGCAGGGGTGGGGGCGCGGTGGGGTGGGGGGAGACGGACGGCATGGCTTCCACACTGGACCTGGTATGAGGAAATGAGCCAGACCAAGTGATGGAAGTATCAGTGGGGGAGCATTTTGGCAATGGTAACCATAATTCCTTAAGTTTTCAGATCCTTATGGATAAGGACAACAGTAAACTTTGGCTGAATATGTTAAACTGGGGGAAGGTCATCTGTAATTGAATTAGGCAAGAATTGGAGAGTGTGATTGGAAGTGGCTGTTTGAGGGTATGAACTCTAGAACCAGTTATTACTTTTGAAGTATTCAGGTGTAGGTTCATCAGTCCCAAAGAATTTGTCAGCTTTTCATCCATTTGATTTCTCCAGTACTTTATCTTTCCTTGTATTAATCTTCCAAGTATAACAGATGTGTTAAACTTTGACTTCCCACAATTTCGATAAGTTCTTTGTGTTATCTACTGTGAAGAATAATGCAAAATATTTGGTTAACATCTCTGGCATAAGTTTACCCACAAACTAAGTCTTGTTGCAGAATAAGAAAACCAAAGTATTTAGCTTCTTAACATATTGCTCAGAAAACTGTCTGAATGCCTTCTGATTTTCCATAATCCAAGAGTAATTCCCCCACCTTAATTTGGCATATGAGCAACATTTTCCTAGTTACCATCGTAGTGCTGTACAGCATAGAAACAAATCTTTGGTCCAACTCAGCCATGCCAAAAAAAATCCTAAATTAAACTCCATCTGCCACTCCTCAGCCCATCAGATCAAAGGTCCCATTGTATTCTAAGATAACCACCTTGGCTATGCATAACCCCCACAAAGTAATCATTGAAATGTTTACATCTCTGACACTATATTTAAACGCCAGCTCTAGAGCAGTTCTGATGTTGCAGGCCAGGAAATGCCCATCAAAATGGACTGTTTGACTTTCATCCTTGAGGAACTAGAATAGAAATTGAACTTATCCTCTCGCTTTGCCAACGGACACCTGAAGGTGCTTGTACAGAGGATGGTCAAAAGAAGGACTGTCTGTAGCTGGTGGACCACCCAGGAGGCCATATGAAACAATAAAGCACACACCCAAAGGGAATTTAATTCTCCCAATATGTGATAACATTCTGCAGCATTTGAATAGATGACTGTCCTTCCAAAAGCAATTCGAGGATTATTCAACCTTATACCCTTGATTTCTGAAATGTTACATTTCAGAATGTAACATCGGAAGCCTCTTTCAACTATCTAAATAAACTGGACAATATTATCAAAAATGCAACCAAGGAAATCTTACATCTGCCCCAATCAACTACGGATGGAATGCTGTATGCGAAAACCCGGGACGGTGGTCTATCTTTGAATCGATTGACTGTTTTTATACCGGTGTCGATCATGAGGAAGTACGGTACCATGCAGAGCTCATCGGATGAAATACTACATGCCTCTTTCCACATTTAGTTAGACATCCACATTTTATGGCAAAACACCACAGTAAGAATGAAGCAATATTTCAGAATCCCAAGTACTTTGCAGCAGTATAGTTATGTGATGGATTCAAGGTGTAGCTCTCTTCAATTCTGATGCAGAGTTGTACTGAACTCAAAACATTAACTCAATTTCTTTATTCACAGATACTGTCAGATCTGAGGAGCTTTGGCTGAATTGCTTAATTCAGATCTGCACTTTCTGCAATTTTCAATTTTATTTGAATAATTCATCAGCCTTGGAAACATGACTGAAACTGCTGGTTTCTGAATAGTATTTGAACTGATTCCTCACAATGCTTTTTTAATACCAGAACAGACAGCGAGTCACTCCAGGCTCAACTAAATTCCTGCTACCACTCTCTACTTCTCTCAAAACTTCATTTGTAGAAACAATTCTATACTTTGCCTGTAAATTGAACAAGAATTTTATAGTATCTTCTTCAATTGCATCCACCTACAATGGAAAATATGGTAAACAGAACAACCTCGGTTATCCAAACATCAATTATTCGAACAAGATGTCATGGTCCCTGTGCATGCATTTCAATTGAAGTAGGAAAATTCTATTCCTCAAACAATTATTGCAACATATTGTAATTTTGAACAGGAATATAGATGCAAGTATGCTTTAATAAAAAAGTAATTTCAAATATATACTCGAGACATGACATTAGAGTTAAGTCTTACACTTTTTATAAGAAGGCTCTTCCCGAGGACAAAGGTTTGTGATTGTGAACACTCAAGAACAACATATGTGCAAACACAAACTGTGCTCTCTAACGCAAGATTCCCTCTCAACATTGACTTGCTGTGTTATGCAAACCCAACAATTTTTTCCTCAGCTCATTCTCTGGATAGTTAGACCAAAAAATGTGCTTGTACTTTTTGTTTCTGTTGTTTTTTGCTCTCGTTATCCCTTGATGACTCTGTTTCCAGACGAAAAGTAATTCAATATCTTTCAGCTGACTAGAAGATTTAATGTAACTTCTGTTTTGATGGGGGAGAGCAAATGGTAGAGAGTTAGCACACGTGAAAATAAACCGGATTAAAACTTGACAGGAGGAAACATGAGGAAAACATTACCCCCCTAAAACAAATTGATGAGAGGTCGGAAACTGAAGTCAGGAAAAAAAGCTTCCCTCTCTCTCATGATCTCCCTATATTTTGCATCTCTCTCTCTCTCTCTCTCTCTCTCTCCATCTCTCTCTCTCTCTCTCTCTCTTAGGGCTGAACGATTGTTGAGGAGGGAGGGACAATGCTTCATTAGTCTAGACGGCGGGACACCACTGAACAGAAAGATGCTGGCTGCTGTTGAGGACTGGGATAAAATTGAGGAAAATGTCATCAAAAATTTCACAGACTTCGCCAAAAAGTAATATTATTTGTAAAATATTATGAATCTTTAAGCAATATCCAGTGTTTATACACATTTTATCGATTGAATGAAATAAAAATTCTGTAAACTTTTTTTACGTAATTATGTTCAGTATGGCTTCCTTTGTTTATGATTAGATCAGTTATCTGAACATTCAATTATCCAAACAAAATGCTCCCTGTCCATCTGGCTTAGATAATTGTGATTGTTCTGTAAATGGAAAATGAAAAGTGGACAAATCAGATTCTGGCACAACATCAATGCAAAAGATAAGGCTGAAACATTTGTCACAATCTTCAGCTCGAAGTGCCAAGTGAATGAGCTATCAATGGTTCACCAGCATCACAGATACCCATCTTCAACCAATTTGTATCTGGAAACTGAAGTCAGCAAAGTTTACACCACTAGGCCAGGATCAACAAAGGTGTTGCAATGTCAACTGTGAAAGAGCATTAACAAAATCAAACAATTCTTGAGTTCAACAAAAATCGACCACATCATGATCCACATCTACCAACCATAATAGCAGCTGGTGGGTCTTTAGCTCGATGGTGCGGGTGCAGTCATATATCAGATGCAGGAAGATGGAAAGTTATAGACCAGTCCACTATGCTTCTGGATCACTCACTGAGGTGGACAATGGGATGCAATAATTGAAAAGTAGACTTAGCAGGAATGTGGGCATGTAAAGAACGTTTAGATTGTATAATGGGCCCACAACTTAAAATAGAAACAGCTCATAAATGATAGGCCACCATTCTGAAATCGAAAAGAGAAACAAATAGCTGTTTGGCAGGACAGAAGCTGAGAATTACTGAATGAAGATACATTTAGTGAAACCTTTCTTTTTCTTCCACTCGTCAGGACAACGCACCAGAAATATCAAAGTGAAGGGAAAACAACATTTATCCTGTATGAAATTTCGGAGTTCCTTTGTTAAAACTTGGACTCTGATTGGGTGATGTGGGGCCATGAATAATGTACCAGTTAATGTCGACTGACCACTAACAGCCAAGATTTGTTGAAATTTTAAACCAGCCAGGTTGACTCTGATTGGTCAAGCCATTCTCCCGAGAAATGAAACAAAGGATTACTGCCATCTTTTTTTTATTTCCATCAGCTCTAATGTGTGTGCATGTTCTTTCTAGAACAGGTCAGTCTGTATTAATATATGCAGCTTCCAGTAATCACAAGTATGCCACTCTAGACAGCTGATTGACAATCCTCAATGGGTTGTTCACATGATTCCTCACACACTCAGCATTATTTACCAAATACAGATCAGCCATGGACTGATATCTAATGTTGGACACTGTGTTGGGAGTTGTGGAAGTCTGAGACAGACAGCCAACATGCGTAATATTACACCATCACTGAAATTCATATACCACATGGTTATAAACAGCCAAACCAGAGTCTTTCTACCTCTGCATCCACAACACAGTCAAATTAAAACTGTCACAGACCCCCAATAATAACTCTAATGTGTATGCATCTTTAACAGACACTCAAACATTTATTAAATACATTATTACTTTTGCAGAGAAAAATTAAACAACAAGGGAATCTAATTAATATCTACATGACAAATGGAGAACATTTGTTTTCAGTTCAAACCACACAAACGACAGACAGACATACAAACACATTTAAATGATACAGTGAGGAAAATAACAAAATTAGCGAGATTTGAAAATGGCTTTCACGATATGCTGTTTCATAGGCAGAAATGGAAACTCCTTGGTTCCTTTTCTAGAAATGTTGATCAAGCTCACCTTTTCAGTCACTCATGTAAAGGTCGTATAATAATTCAAATTTAGCTTTCTACTCATTTGACTTCCAAACACTGGACAGGGAAGTTAAGCAGGGAGCTGTCAGGTCTCCATGCTGTGTCACCAGCAGTCAAACTCATCTCCATAGAAACCATTATTCAAAAACCCAATCTCAACTATGGTCCTGCCCTGATATACTCACCACCTTTTCCTGTGGCCTCAATAACTATTCAACATCTGCCGTCTGCTTGAATACATTGTCTTTTCCAAACTTACCTGAACCAATTCCCAGATACTGACCTCATTAGGAATATCTTCTTCTATCTATGAACATAACTATGTATTATAACTGATATGTGTTTATTTTGATATTGTGGATAAAATTTGTTTTTCTTTTGTCATTCGCCAGTTGATGTTACCTTCCACTCTAATCTAAGCTTCTACCCACCACTTTACCTTTGAGTGGACAAATTAATATTTTTCCTGCCTTTTGCATTTGTGCTGTAGCTATTGTGTCAGCATATTAGCTGTCACTAATAACTCTCTCTTCTACTTTGAGATAAATCATCCTTTTAATTCCTCTGAGAATGTATTCATTAATCAGGGAAAGACAATCCATTAAGAGCATATAGCTTTGGTAACCACTTCAGCCCTGGTCTGGAATTTCCTTGAAATTTCCTCTGAACCCAGAATGTAAGTGGTGCATAATTCCAGCAATCAGTGAATTGGATCATACATAACTACCTGATACTGTTTTCATGACTTAGCTAAACTTGTCCTAATTTCTGTGACATTTAGGTGGATTTTACCCTGCACAGAAATTATACCAGTAAAAGCATTGCCACCATTTTAAATCTTCGCTGACAGCGGGAAAGAAATTAAAATCAAGCGACTGCTTATCGACAATATTGACATCAACACTGCAATGTGGAAGATTGCCAGGTATTTGGTGTAAACAAAAAGCAGGATAAATCTAAAGTGGCCATTTATTATCCCACCGGCCTACTCCCAATTATTAGCAAACTGATGGAGCATTTCATCGGTATTGCTGTCAAATTTCAGGAACAGGGACTTTAATTCTGTTAAGTTTTAAGTTGCTTATGGATAAGAATATGAATAGTCTCAGGTGAAAGTACTCACCAGGGAGAAGGCTAGCGACCACAATATTAGGCCGGAACTGGGGAGTGTAGATTGGGGACAGCTGTTGGAGGGTAAATCCACATCTGTCATGTGGGAATCTTTTAAAGGCCATGTGGTTAGAGTACAGGTCCAGAATGTTCCTGTGAAAATGAAAGATAAGGATGGTAAGATTTGGGAATCATGAATGACAGGGGAAATTGAGAGCTCAGTCAAAAAGCATCCATAAGGTTTAGGACACTGAAGATGGACAGAACCCTTGAACAATAAAAGATAGCAGGAAAGAACATAAACAAGGAATTATGAGGGCGAAAAAGGAGCCATGAAATGCCTTTGGCAAACAAGAATAAGGAAAATTCCAAGGAATTTTATACATACATAAGAAGCAAAAGAGTAGCTAGTGAAAGGTAGATCCCCTCAAAGAGTAAAGAGAGAATTTATCCATGGAGTTGGAGTAAGTGAGTGAGATCCAACAATGGCTCAATGGTCTAGGGGTATGATTCTCACTTTGGGGAGTATACATTGTAGATCTGTGAGAGGTTCTTGAGTTCCAATCCTAGATGAGTCCAGATTTCTACATGGGCAGCACGTTGGCTCAATTATTAACACTGCCGCCTCACATCACCAGGGACCCGGGTTCAATTCCAGGCTTGGGCAACTGGGTATGCTTTAGGTATGCAATATAAGTGGATTAGCCATGGTAAATGCAAGTTACAGGGACAGAGTGTGTCTGGGTGGGATGCTGTTTGGAAGGTCAGTGTGGATTTGATGGGCCGAATGGTCTGTTTCCACACTGTAGGGATTCCATTAAATATTTTGCATTAGTATTTACAAAGGAGAAGGACATGGTGGAAGTTGAGGTTCAGGAGATGTATGTTGATTTTATGAAGTATGCCAATATAAAAAAGCAGAATGTGTTGGTGATTTAAAAAGCATTCATGTAGACAAGTCTCAATGATCTGATGGGATCTATCACAGAATAGTGAGGGAGGTTGGTAAGGAAATTGTTGGGACCTTGTACAAAATCTTTGCATTCTCCCAGTCACAAGAGAAGTCCCAGAGGACTGGAAAGTAGCCAATGTTGTTCCTTTGTTTAACGAGGGCAATAGGGATAACGCTGGAAATTTCAGGCTGGTGAACCCGACATCAGTGGTAAGGAAATTATTGGAGAAGATTTTTCGGGATAGGATTCACTCACACTTGGGAAAATATAGACTGATTAGTGTGGGGTTGTGTCTCACAAACTTGAATTAAATTTTTGAGGAAGCGACAAAGATGATTGATGTGGGCAGGGCGGTAGCTATTGTCTATATGGACTTTAGCAAGGCCTTTAATAACGTCCCTCATGGCAGGCTGATCCAAAAGGTGAAGTCACTTGGGATCTGTGGTGAGCTGGTGAGATGGATAAAAATCTGGTTTAGCCATAAAAGACAGAGAATAGAGGTCTGACTGGAGATCTGTGACTGCTGGTTTTCATTAGGAATAGTATTGGGACCACTGTTGTTTATAATGTACATAAATAAATGATTTAGAGGAGAATTTAAATGACTCAGTTAGTAAGTTTGCAGATGATACAAAGACTGGGGGGAAGCTGCGTGAGTGGATAGTGAGGAGGATTGGCAGTAGGATAGAGAGAGGCTGGAGACTTGAACAGAGAAATAGCAGATGGAGTTTAATCCGGACAAATGTGAAGATTGGAAGATTAAATGCAAGAGGGAAGTGTACATTAATTCTCAGATCCCTT
>NC_057721.1:54580969-54582945 GCF_004010195.1 Chiloscyllium plagiosum | reverse complement strand
GTTTCTATCAAGGGACAGGTGTGATTATATATTTTGTGCAAGAAACGATTATTCATGAGCTATTCATGTTGGCATCAACGTACAAACTGCTCAGCATCTTCTGAGCTTGTAAATTTCCACAAGTTGCTGAATGGTTTGCTCTCCTGTATTGTTAGATTGTAAGGCCAGATCCAATAAGAACAGTAGCAGGCCATTCAGCCCCTCAAGCCTGCTCTGCTGTTCAATAGTATCATGGTTGATCCGACATTCCTCATATCCACTTTACTGTTTTTCCTGTAACCCTCTCCATGGAATCAAGAATCTATCTATCATATCCATACATATACACAAGGACTATTCCCCGGCAATTCTTTGGGACAAGGAGATCCAAAGACTCTCAGTGGAAATGCCTCCTCATCTCTTAAACTGGCTCCTGTTCATTCTGGGATGATACCCTCAGGTCCTAGAATCTGTCATGATCAAATTGGGCATTTTAATTGCTTTGGGATTTCTGAGCTTCCCAGCTGAGTGGTATTAGCCCTGTAACTGCAGTAATTCACATCTTCAGTACATCTACTAACGAAATAGGAAAGAACTCTATGCTACTTTCTCCCCATCCACACCCTCTTCTCACTTATCTCTCCACCCTTCAGGCTCTCTGCCTGTACTCCTGCTGAAAGGCTTTTGCCCTAAACGTCGATTTTACTGCTCTTCAGATGTCTGCCTAAACGTCTGTGCTTTTCCAGCACTACTCTAATCTAAATTCGGAGATGCCGGTGTTGGACTGTGGTGTACAAAGTTAAAAATCACACAACACCAGGTTATAGTCCAACAGGTTTAATTGGAAGCACACTAGCTTTCGGAGCAACGCTCCTTCATCAGGTGATTGTGGAGGGCTCGATCTTAACACAGAATTTAGAGCAAAAATTTGCAGTGTGATGTAACTGAAATTATACATTGAAGAATTGATTGTCTGTTAAACCTTTCATCTGTTAGAATACAGTGATAGTTTCACTTCTTTCATGTGTAAATCACAAAACCTTTTTTTTTTAAAGTTGCATTCTCAGGTTAGCTGTTCACAATGGTGATAGCTAGACAAAATGTTGAAGGTGTTAGCCTCTTGTGTTCTCTGTCTATGACCTGATGTTTCGATTGATTCGAATCTAAAAAGTGAGATAACAGAGTTTTGCATAAATTCATGGAGGTTTTGAGCTCAGAGTTCTACATGAATGTATGCAGTTTTTGAGCAAAGTGCAATGCAACTCTGCAAGTACAAAACAATTCACCACACAAAATATATGTGTGCATGTGGGTCTTTGTCTGTCTGTGTGGTCTGTCTGAGGTGGGGGTTGTGAGTGTGAGAAAGTGTGTGTGTGTGTAGTGAGTGCAGAGTGTCTTAAGTCTGTGAGGGGGTGCATGAGTGTGTGTGTCTATAAGGGTGTGTGTGGGTGTCTGTGTGCGCGTCTGTGTGTACCTGTGTCCGTGAGTATGTGAGAGTATGTGTGTGTAGGAATATCTGTGTGTGTGCGTGTGTGTATAGTGCAATGGTGATTACCTGTAATGTAACATGAACCCAAGGTTCCGGTTGAGGCCCTCCCTATGGGTACCGAACTTAGCTATCAGCCTCTGCTCGGCCACTTTCCTCTGCTGCCTGGCCCGAAGTCCACCTTGGAGGATGGTCACCCGAAGGTCTGAGGCTGAATGTCCTGGACCACTGAAGTGTTCCCCAACTGGGAGGGAACCCTCCTGTCTGTTGATTGTTGTGCGGTGCCCATTCATCCATTGTCGTAGCCTTTGCTCGGTTTCCCCAATGTACCATGACTCCAAGGTGGACTTCGGGACAGGCAGCAGAGGAAAGTGGCCGAGCAGAGGCTGATAGCTAAGTTCGGTACCCATAGGGAGGGCCTCAACCAGGACCTTGGGTTCATGTCACATTACAGGTGACCACCATTGCACTACACACACACACACACACATATTCCTACACACACACACAC
>NC_057721.1:54541498-54580628 GCF_004010195.1 Chiloscyllium plagiosum | reverse complement strand
TCCTTGATGGAGACGCATGTGTCCAAGAATGAGACAGACAGTCGAGAGTAGTCCATGGTGAGTTTGATGGTGGGATGAAAATTGTTGATGTCACTGTGTAGTTTTATCAGTGACTCCTCGCCATGGGTCCAGAATAAGAAAATGTCATCAATGTACCTGGTGTACAATGTTGGTTGGAGATCCTGCATAGAGAAGAAATCTTGTTTGAACCTGTGCATAAAAATGTTGGCATATTGGGGTGCAAATTTGTTCCCCATGGCTGTTCCGTGTGTCTGGATGAAGAATTGGTTGTCAAAGGTGAAGACGTTATGATTGAGGATAAAGCAGATGAGTTGTAGGATGGTGTTTGGAGACTGGCAGTTGTTGGTGTTGAGTACCAGTTATGACAATGCTGCCCATTTGACAAAGTTATTTGGTCTTGGTTTCTTTCAAGAAGGATCGTAAAGGCAGAGGTGCCGTTATGTCTGGAAATGGTTACTTTAACAATGGCAGGGGATTGGCCAATTCTCCCAGTTGTGATTTTTTTTCTAGTTTGGTTTGTTTTAGCAGTCAGTCAGAAACTATAGGCAGGTCAGAAGCTGCTACTGTGAAAGTAGTTCCATGCTTCAACAGATGTTTCTTGCTTGACTTTTCTCTCTGAAATTCCTCCTGCCTGTAAGAACCTATGTCTGAATTTATCTTCTGCAAAGACGGTGTTTATGGGATGTTGCGAGGATTGGAACAGCTCTTTCATTGAGTTGCGGTATCACGTTGTTTGGTTTTCAAGTAGTTATGTTATCGTAAATTCGGTTTTTATTTGTTTGTGCTTCAAATGTGGTGTTTGAGTATATTCTGTTTTGCTTAAAGCCGGTTGGTTTGACCAGCTGCATCACTCTTCGAATATCTACCTCACATCTGCATTTAAAATAAGAAAAGTTGGAGTCTGACTTCCCTTCTTAAAATGTTTTGAGGTGTTCTGGCCTAGTCCATTACACAGCCATTGACACAAAGGTCACATTCGACCGGATGTTGCATTAAGGAGCAAGACTGCCATTAATGGGAATCAGAGTGCAGACTCTGCTTGTTGCAGTCATGCCTGACACACAGGGAAGTGTTGTATTGTTGGAGGTAAGTCATCTCAGCTCCAGGCTATCTCTGCAGGAATTACTCAGTATAGTGTCCTGGACCCAACCATATTCAGCTGCTTCACCAGTCACCTCCCCTCCATCATAAAATTAGAATCTTCAGCAATATCTGCCCAATATTCCGCATCATTCACGACTTCTGAAATTCTGAAACCTACCATGTTGAAATGTGACAAGATCTGGACAATATCCAGGCTTGGGCTGACACGTGGCAAGTCACATTTGCACCAAACAAATGCTAAGTAATGACGATGTGGAATAAGAATAAGAGACAATCTAATCACTGCCTCTAGACATTTAATGATGTTACCATCACTGAATCCCCCACTGTCAACATCTTGGGAGTTAAATGTTGACCAGAATTTCACCTGGACTCATCATGTAAATACAGTGGCATTGTGAGTCTACCTGCAGGACAGGGACTGCAGCAGTTCAAGAAGGCAGGTCATCATAACCTTCTCAAGAGCAACTAGGGACAGGCAATAAATGCTGGTACCGCCAGCAGTGATTACATCCCATGAGTGAATAAATGAAAAGAAACCTCACAAAGGAGGTAGACCTATTATCTTGTAAGGACTTAGTAAAAAAGAACAGAATGTTATCGGGGCCTGAACACAGTGGGCTATGGCAGGGAAAGTGGCAGAATCATTTGAGGAGCCTGGGAAGGCTAATGTCAACATCATCGGCAACTCACTGCATGTATTCACAACTTTTCAGGTGAAGTGTTTAGATTGGACAGAGAAACAATTAACATTTCAAATCCGGTATGATTGCTCTGTAGTAGAGTCTCTGCTTTTATTACAAGAAAAATTGCTTAGGCACGTAATCCAAACTACTGGTTTCACCCAGTCACCAGAAAATCAAGTCCATTAGTGAATTTTCACCATCAAGATACATGAACAGGCTTCAGAGGTTCCTTGAAATGATAGGGAAAGTTTACACACTCGGCCAGGATCAACAATGGTGTTGCAATGTCAACTGTGAAAGAGCATTAACAAAATCAAACAATTCTTGAGTTCAACAAAAATTGACCAACCATAATAGCAGCTGGTGGGTCTTTAGCTCGATGGTGCGGGTGCAGTCATATATCAGATGCAGGAAGATGGAAAGTTATAGACCAGTCCACTATGCTTCTGGATCACTCACTGAGGTGGACAATGGGATGCAATAATCAAAAAGTAGACTTAGCAGGAATGTGGGCATGTAAAGAATATTTAGATTGTAATATGGGCCAACAACTTAAAATAGAAACAGTTCATAAATGATAGGTCACCATTCTGAAATAGAAAAGAGAAACAAATAGCTGTTTGGCAGGACAGAAGCTGAGTATTACTGAATGGAGATACATTTAGTGAAACCTTTCTTTTTCTTCCACTCGTCAGGACAACGCACCAGAAATATCAAAGTGAAGGGATAAAAAACATTTATCCTGTCTGAAATTTGGGAGTTCCTTTGTTAAAACCTGACTCTAATTGGGTGATGTGGTGCCATGAAAAATGTACCAGTTAATGACGACTGACCACTAACAGCCAAGATTTGTTGAAAATTTGAACCAGCCAGGTTGACTCTGATTGGTCAAGCCATTCTACCGAGAAATGAAACAAAGGATTACTGCCACCTTTTTTTTATTTCCATCAGCTCTAATGTGTGTGCATGTTCTTTCTAGAACAGGTCAGTCTGTATTAATATATGCAGCTTCCAGTAATCACAAGTATGCCACTCTACACAGTTGATTAACAATCCTCAATGGGTTGTTCACATGATTCCTCACACACTCAGCATTATTTACCAAATACAGACCAGCCATGGACTGATATCTAATGTTGGACGCGTGTTGGGAGTTGTGGAAGTCTGGGACAGACAGCCAACATGCGTAATATCACACCATCACTGAAATTCATATACCACATGGTTATAAACAGCCAAACCAGAGTCTTTCTACCTCTGTATCCACAACACAGTCAAATTAAAACTGTCACAGACCCCCAATAATAACTCCAATGTGTAGGCATCTTTAACAGACACTCAAACATTTATTAAATACATTATTACTTTTGCAGAGAAAAATTAAACAACAAGGAAATCTAATTAATATCTACATGACAAATGCAGAACATTTGCTTTCAGTTCCATCCACACAAACGACAGACAGACAAACAAATACATTTAAGGAATAAAGTGAGGAAAATAACAAAATTAGCGAGATTTGAAAATGGCTTTCACGATATGCTGTTTCATAGGCAGAAATGGAAAGTCCTTGGTTCCTTTTCTGGAAATGTTGATCAATTTCACCTTTTCAGTTCACTCATGTAAAGGTCGTGTAATAATTCAAGTTTAGCTCTCTACTCATTTGACTTCAAAATGCTGGAGGGGGAGATTAAGCAGGGAGCTGTCAGGTCTTCATGCTGTGTCACCAGCAGTCAAACTCATCTCCTCAGAAACCATTAGTCAAAAACCCAATCTCAACTGTGGTCCTGCCCTGATATACTCACCACCTTTTCCTGTGGCCTCAATTACTATTCAACATCTGCCGTCTGCTTGAACACATGGTCTTTTCCAAACTTGCTTGAACCAATTCCCAGATACTGACCTCATTAGGAATATCTTCTTCTATCTATGAACATAACTATGTATTATAACCTAATATGTGTTTATTTTGATATTGTGGATAAAATTTGTTTTTCTTTTGTCATTCCTCAGTTGATGTTACCTTCCACTCTAATCTAAGCTTCTACCCACCACTTTACCTTTGAGTGGACAAATTAATATTTTTCCTGCCTTTTGCATTTGTGCTGTAGCTATTGTGTCAGCATATTAGCTGTCACTAATAACTCTCTCTTCTACTTTGAGATAAATCATCCTTTTAATTCCTCTGAGAATGTATTCATTAATCAGGGAAAGACAATCCATTAAGAGCATATAGCTTTGGTAACCACTTCAGCCCTGGTCTGGAATTTCCTTGAAATTTCCTCTGAACCCAGAATGTAAGTGGTGCATAATTCCAGCAATCAGTGAATTGGATCATACATAACTACCTGATACTGTTTTCATGACTTAGCTAAACTTGTCCTAATTTCTGTGACATTTAGGTGGATTTTACCCTGCACAGAAATTATACCAGTAAAAGCATTGCCAATTCTGTTAAGTTTTAAGTTGCTTATGGATAAGAATATGAATAGTCTCAGGTGAAAGTACTCACCAGGGAGAAGGCTAGCGACCACAATATTAGGCCGGAACTGGGGAGTGTAGATTGGGGACAGCTGTTGGAGGGTAAATCCACATCTGTCATGTGGGAATCTTTTAAAGGCCATGTGGTTAGAGTACAGGTCCAGAATGTTCCTGTGAAAATGAAAGATAAGGATGGTAAGATTTGGGAATCATGAATGACAGGGGAAATTGAGAGCTCAGTCAAAAAGCATCCATAAGGTTTAGGACACTGAAGATGGACAGAACCCTTGAACAATAAAAGATAGCAGGAAAGAACATAAACAAGGAATTATGAGGGCGAAAAAGGAGCCATGAAATGCCTTTGGCAAACAAGAATAAGGAAAATTCCAAGGAATTTTATACATACATAAGAAGCAAAAGAGTAGCTAGTGAAAGGTAGATCCCCTCAAAGAGTAAAGAGAGAATTTATCCATGGAGTTGGAGTAAGTGAGTGAGATCCAACAATGGCTCAATGGTCTAGGGGTATGATTCTCACTTTGGGGAGTATACATTGTAGATCTGTGAGAGGTTCTTGAGTTCCAATCCTAGATGAGTCCAGATTTCTACATGGGCAGCACGTTGGCTCAATTATTAACACTGCCGCCTCACATCACCAGGGACCCGGGTTCAATTCCAGGCTTGGGCAACTGGGTATGCTTTAGGTATGCAATATAAGTGGATTAGCCATGGTAAATGCAAGTTACAGGGACAGAGTGTGTCTGGGTGGAATGCTGTTTGGAAGGTCAGTGTGGACTTGATTGGCTGAATGGCTGCTTCCACACTGTAGGGATTCCATGAAATATTTTGCATTAGTATTCAGAAAGGAGAAGGACATGGTGGAAGTTGAGGTTCAGGAGGTGTATGTTGATTTTATGAAGTATGCCAATATAAAAAAGCAGGATGTGTTGGTGATTTAAAAAGCATTCATGTAGACAAGTCTCAATGATCTGATGGGATCTATCACAGAATAGTGAGGGAGGTTGGTAAGGAAATTGTTGGGACCTTGTACAAAATCTTTGCATTCTGCCAGTCACAGAAGTCCCAGAGGATTGGAGAGTAGCCAATGTTGTTCCTTTGTTTAACGAGGGCAATAGGGATAATGCAGGAAATTTCAGGCTGGTGAACCCGACATCAGTGATAAGGAAATTATTGGAGAAGATTCTTCGAGATAGGATTCATTCACACTTGGGAAAATATAGACTGATTAGTGTGGGGTTGTGTCTCACAAACTTGAATTAGGTTTTTGAGGAAGCCGCAAAGATGATTGATGTGGGCAGAGTGGTAGTTGTTGTCTATATGGAATGTAGAAATGGGTAGAAATGTCAATTACTGTGGGATATCAGTTTAAGGAAAAAGGGGATAAGTTTAAAAGGGATGTGAGAGGCATGTTTTTATGCAGAGGATGGAAAGTACCTCAAATGCACTGGCAGAGGAGGTGATGATGGTGGAAATAATAGCAATATGTAAGAGATATATTGACAAATATATACACAGGCAGAGAATGGCAGGGATTCATAGTGCACAGAGACAAAGCTTCGAAAGGGATCATGTGTCAGCACAGTCTTGGTGGGCTGAAGGGCCTCTTCCTGTGCTGTACTTTGTTCTTGACAGTAGCTCAGTATGAGGAATTTAACATCTGCTTTCTATCATGGAGCAATGAGACAAGGAATTGCCACACCCTGTCATTTCCTGGTATAATCAAGATACTGATCACCTCACACAACAGTATAGGAACCTGGCTCTTGTTGGATGAGTAGGTAAATATTTGGTTGGTGGAATATTATTTGAGAAAAAGGTAAGTTAGTTGCTTTGACGGTAATAATCAAAAAAAGCAGAGTGTTACTTAAATGGAGAACAACTTCAGAATTTTGAGTTGCAGAGCAATCTAGGTTTCCGGCACAAGAGTCGCTAAAGTTTATGATGAGGTACAGCACACAATCAAGAAGACTGATTGAATGCTATCCTTGATCACAAGAGGAATTTAAAATTTTGTTTTGATTTGATTTATTGCTATCCCATGTATGTAAGTACAGTGAAAAGTTTTGTTTTACGAGCAGTACAGGCAGGTCATAACATATATGGGCATACAGGTAATAGCGTGTTTACACAGAGCAAGACATTCAGGGTTACAGCTGCATAGAAGGTGAAAGAAATATGATCAATGTTAGATCTGAAATTAGAGAGGTCCATTCAACAGTCTAATAGCAGCAGCGAAGAAGCTGTTCTTGCACCGGTTGGCATGTGGATTTAAGTTTCTGTATCTTCTGCCTGATGGAAAAGGTTAGAATAAAGTATTACCAGAGTAGGAGAGGTCTGTGATGATATTGGCAACCTTTCTGTGGCAATGAGAAGCGCAGATGGAATCTATGGATGGGAGGTTGGCTTTTGAGATGGTCTGGGCTGTGTACACAACTTTCTGTAGTTTCTTATGGTGCGGGGCAGAGCAATTGCCGTAGCGAACTGCTATGCACCCAGGAGATCAGAGCTGAAAAATGTGTTGCTGGAAAAGCGCAGCAGGTCAGGCAGCATCCAAGGAGCAGGAGAATCGACGTTTTGGGCATAAGCCCTTCTTCAGGAATGAGGAGGGTGTGCCAAGCAGGCTAAGATAAAAGGTAGGCAGGAGGGACTTGGGGGAGGGGCATTGGGAATGCGGTAGGTGGAAGGAGATTAAGGTGAGGGTGATAGACCGGAGTGGGGGTGTGGGCGGAGAGGTCAGGAAGAAGATTGCAGGTCAAGAAGGCGGTGCTGAGTCCGAGGGTTGGGACTGAGATAAGGTGGGGGGAGGGGAAATGAGAAAGCTGGAGAAATCTGCATTCATTCCTTGTGGTTGGAGGGTTCCTAGGCGGAAGATGAGGTGCTCTTCCTCCAGGCGTCATGTTGCTATGGTCTAGCGATGGAGGAGGCCAAGGACCTGCATGTCCTTGGTGGAGTGGGAGGGGGAGTTAAAGTGTTCAGCCATGGGGCGGTTGGGTTGGTTGATGCAGGTGTCCCAGAGGTGTTCTCTGAAATGTTCTGCAAGTAGGCGGCCTGTCTCCCCAATGTAGAGAAGGCCACATCGGGTGCAGCGGATGCAGTAAATGATGTGTGTGGAGGTGCAGGTGAATTTGTGACGGATATGGAAGGATCCCTTGGGGCCTTGGAGGGAAGTGAGGGGGGAGGTGTTGGCACAAGTTTTGCATTTCTTGTGGTTGCAGGGGAAGGTGCTGGAAGTGGAGGTTGGGTTGGTCATTACCCCAATCAATACCTCCAATCCTATAAAGATATGATGTATGATAGATATCTCCCTGCAGAGCCCTAAATTCCACATAATGTTGTGATGTTTACTAATATTGTCCAGTTCCTCCTGAAACAAGTTAGACAACTCTGACCAGAATATTATAAACTAAGTTAGGGTAACCCAACCGCCCAGTGGCTGAACACTTTAAGCATAAGGGACTGATTAGGATAAAAATTATATTGTTTGCTTTTAAGGCTACTGTAACTTGTTCCTAATAAAGTTGGGACTGTTTTGCATTGGTATGGCTTGTGTTCGTATTGGTTTGATGACTTTGGCTTTGCAGAATGCCTTCGCAACTTAGTTTATAATATTCTGGTCAGAGTAGTCTAACTTGTTTCAGGAGGAACCGGACTATATAGGTAAACATCACAACATTATGTGGAACCTAGGGCTATGCAGAGAGATATCTATCATTCATCATGTCTTTACAGGATTGGAGGTATTGATTGGGGTAATGACTAACAATTACATCATTGTTTCATGTAACTATTGTAATGCGAAATGCTGCTCTTGACTGGGAACGGCAGAGTGTTCAGTGAGAACTGTTCCAGGAACCTCTCCCATGTTGCAACATAAAGAGGTCTGAATGAAAATCAATTCTCCTGCTAAAGATGAAATTCAACTCTTCTCCCCAGCAATTGACACTGTGAGCAGGGTACTGCAACGGTCTGTTCTGACTACATGGGTCCTAATCGGGTGAGTTTCTTTAATATTACCATCCTTTAGTGACAGAGCAAACCCTGTAGTCAATCCCGGCTGTAAATTGCAGCACAAAATGGACAATGAAGGAGAAAGGAGTTGTACTGTGTTAGCCCACAATCAATAGGTCTAGTCTGCAACAGGGAGATGTTCAACCCTACAGATGTTCAACACAAAGAGAAGCATAAGACCATGGTAGCAGGAAAGGGTCCAGAAGGGAACATGTCGAAGGATAAAGGTAAAATAATATTATGTCCAGAAAGGTCATTGGTACAAAGTGCACAAGATTGCAATCAGAAGCTGATCAGGGAGATGATCAGGACGGGGTGTGATTAGCCACCCTGATACCAGACCAGAATGCTTCATGGAAGGGACAAGGAATTGTGAGAAGGCAGTTGTAATTCTGACAGCCCTCATTAGAAATATGGTCAGTGAGAGACAGGAACTGTGAGGGTGGCAGCTCTCAGATGTGAGAGTTTAAAGTCGAAAGGCTGGAAGGCGGTCACAATCAGGGAGGCACTCAGTACCCTGTTCTACTTAGAGAGCAATGAGGGCAATGACATTGACTGGACTGGGTTAGAGGACAAGGCGTATGTGTATCAACAAAGGGACTGGAATGGGTGGGGTGACCTACCACCCTATGAACCAGAAAGACCCGCAACTATAGCCCTCTCTAGGCTGTAATTAAAAACTTGGAGTGACAGACAGGGGAATCCACAGGAACCTTTTACCCCAGCAGAGAGGCAAGTGTTATTGAATGAATTGACCAATGGTTAAAGCTAATTGGAATAGAATTAAACTGCCGAGTTTGCAAAGGGAGTGGTAAAAAGAAATGAGAAACAAAGAAGATAAGGCCTTAAATTATTTATTACTTTGAGCTCACGTGTCATGAAATAGAAATTCTTTGGTTAGCAGATATTTATCACAGCTGAGAATGGTTTGGAATGTGAAACTATTATATGCTTCATTGTCTTTACAAGCAATGAATAAACCAAAATTAAAAATTGAGATTGGAAGAAAGTAAGAAATGTTCATGAATGAAAGAGAGAGAGAGAGAGAGGCACAGAGACAGAGAAGGACGGACAGTTTTTTGTGCTGTGATTCCTGAACTAAATGTTAACTCTTTGTGTTTTAGTTTGTGTACACCTTTGATTGTTGGTTGTTAAATGTTGCCTTGCGTAATGTGCGTTGTCTTTCCTGGAACTCGAGAACTGGGAAAACATTGAGTTTAGTTTGCATTTTGGGAATGTATGGTGATTGAAAATGCCTGTATCAGTGTGGAACATGGATGGTTAATATCATGTACTATTGACGAACGAGCAGTGCTCATGTCAAAGACTTGCTATGAAATGTTGATTTATAATTTATTTCTTAAAGCATGGTAAATATTTATCTCTTTGCATTAGTTACAGTTGATTAAAACTAATTTGAAGAAGAAAACAATCAAGTCCAAAGACATAACTTATCTCCTCCTTCCTCAAAATAATATACTATCTGTGTTGTGTTTAGTCTGAGGAAAGTCCTGGAAAAATGTTTAATCTCATATGTTCAAATTATCATGTTATGAATTTCATTTTCCAGCCAAAGTGAACTTCCAAATACTACTTTAACAAATGGGAGAGTCTTTAATTCCAGATAATACGTTTACTTTTCTTAAATGTTTATTGGGGTTAGTTATTCAAGTAATAAGGAAATTGAAATTTTGGAAATGCAATTTTCTTTGAAGAAAATTACCTCGTGGTATGTTCTAAAATCTGAGAAAAGTGGTATCAAAGAGTTAGAATAAAAGAGAGTACAGATAGTTCTCCTATAATGCCATAGATTTGTTGCAATGAAACCTTGCTTAACAGAAAGTTGATTAATAGAAATAATGGGCCGAGAGGAAAAGTGGGGTTAGGAGCAGACCAGCAAAAATTACCACTCAACATCCAAAAGCCTAATACAAAGTATAGCACAGCCTGAATGAAGTTTGAAGTCATATTTATTAATGAAACAAAAGTAAATTTAACCCATTACATTGAAGGAATATTGCTAATGCAGTGGTGGAGGGTCATCACCATCACCACCTTCAGGTGCAGTTATGGTTGGAGAAGTAGATGGTTGTGGTTGATTGTCTTCTGACTGTTTCTTGAGGGTTGGTTTAAAAAAAGACATCCAGTTTTTGCTGCTTTGCCCTTTTTCTTTTGTCTTGAAGAAGCTGGTCATAGGGTGCCAGGTGACATTTTATTGAACAAACTGCTCCCCTGCTGTCTTCTGCATTGTAACTGCTGTCCTCAAAGAGCTGCAACTGCCTCTCAATTTCCTTCAAGATTGAAGACAAGAGAGAAGTGGAAAGCTCTCGTGCTGCTGCTTCCTGGGTTTCATCTTGTTCATCTCCAGCTTCCACTCCCCCTCAGCGACGTATTGTCGGTCAGCTATAGAGTCTTCAATTGCAATTTTATTACCATGATGCTTCTTGCTAAAACTCTTGTCACTATGCCTTTCAATTTTTTGCAATAAAAAAGGATAATCTAGGAGTAGATTGTGTGATATGCAGGTACAAGAACAAATTAGAAAGGCAAATGGTATATGTAAAGATAATACAGTTTTGCAGGAATTATACAGGGCTTACACAGGAATTGTACAAGAATATTCTTGTCACAGAGGGAGAGAAATGAATAACCATTAGTTTAATTTTTGAGGTGAAGCTGCTCAATGTATAATACTGTACCTCGCACATGCTCTGACAGCAGCTGGCATCAGGGCACATGCAGAACGAAGCACGCAAAACGATTGCAGCTGCAATCGCGCTATCGCAAACAGAGATGAGTCTTCTTGAAAATACCATTCCCTAATTGTTCAGCGACGTTATAGCCAAGTCATGCTGCTAAAGCACACTTTAAATGAGAACTACCTGTTGAACGTAATAAAGAAGATAGGTGTTTCCTTCTTAATGAATTCAAACAAACGGCTCTTATTTCTGTACAGGAGCAAGAAAGGCTTTTGACATAATTACAATTGGGATTTTATGCTCTGCCCTCTTTTATTTAACAGTAATCCACAATTAATTATTCATCAATTTCTTCCAAATCAGAGGCTTTTTCCCAGGGTGGAAAGGGCAACTACAAGAGGGCACAGGTTCAAAGTGTGAGGTGAAACGTTTGGGGAAGAAATGCGGGGAAATTTCATTCAAAAAAGTCTCATTCAGCAAAACAAGTCAGTTTGATCTCCAGAAAATCAAGCAGTGATGGAAGCACCAATTCATCTGAATATCAGGTAGCAAGTTTAAAAATACTTCTGTTATTGAAGACAATCTTTACATTTATTATTAAACATTAACCGCTGAGTATTCCAAGCACTTATTGTTAAAATTTTAAAATGAAACACAAACCATACGTATCTGATTGTTCGCAAAGAAACCTCAACTTTCTTATAGGTCACACTATACAAAGATTAAACTCTGTGAGCATGCAATTATATTCAACTGAAGCAATAGTTTTCAGAATTTTGGAATGTTCCTGCCAATATCAACATTGTTAGGATTTTTTGCAATTATTCTGCAAGGACAATAGTACAGTTTCTGTGGAAAATGTGTTTGATTCCCTGAGCCACTGCCTCTGCTTGCAGACTCTCTTACCAGAAGACTTGGTGTCATTGCATGTCAAGTTCCTCCATCTTGAGTCACCTTCACTAATACCCAGTAGCTCATGTGTAATTGCTCTGTGACATCTGTCACCCAACTACACCCAGGGCAACCCCATTTTCTGCTTTTCTCCAGTTTGTCCACAGAAAGAGATTTCTGTTGTTCTGGGGTTGATCAAATGGCCGAAGCATTGACATTTTGTAATCAGTATACAATTCTTTGGAATTTGTTGTATTATCTGAGAAAGGCATGCTACCTTTACGACAGCTAGGTGACATCACAGCACGTGAAACTTTAGTGTAAAATGCCTCCATCTTACGCTTTGTACATACAGTTGGTAGAGTAATCCAAGATGGAGGATGGGCAAAAGTGGTAGCAGTAAGAGCTGCTCTTTTTTTGAGGTATTTTAGGTGTTGGAGGTCATTTCCTCAAATTTGAGGAACAGCAATTATTGTTTTATATGCTGTTGCATTATTTTGGAACTTTGGGGGAATAAAGATCAAAACAATGGCACTTTAAAACAGAGGAAGACAGACAAAGCAGTGACCACATGATCAGAGAAAGAAATCTACAATGCTGGCTGACACAGCAGTGAATCTGCATAGCTGCTGCCTTTGCTGTTTGAGTTCAAGTATCTCTGGACATTGGAGTGCATCTAGGAAGAATTAACAAACAGCTGACCTTGGAGAAAACTGTGTGGGAGAGCTCACAGCATAGGAACAGGTTAGTGCATAGTTTTTAAGTGAAACCTTGCTCTAAATCTATGGTAGTGAGTAGAGTGGGTTCTTTCTTGCTTCTATTTTTTAACAAGATCTGTCGCTTGAATAAATTTTAAATTTATACACCATAAGTAATAAGATGGCTTGGACCAGTATTTTTTGAGAGCAATAAGACGGTACTATCTTCTGGTCTGTAGATTGTGAAGGAGCAAAGATAGCCTTCAGTAGAGTTTTATGCTCTTCATATCAGATGTGGGAGTTTAGGGAGAGTTTCCATGTTACTGATGATTATGTCTGCAGGCAGTGTCTTTGGTTGCAAATCCTATCATATCACAAGGATCTGTTGGAGCAGCAGTTGGAGGCAATAAGGAATTTACCGGAGCTGGGGTATGATGGAAGGCAGTTTTAGGAAGGGAGAAAAACTGCAGATTCAGTCAGGTATATGGGTTAACTCCAGGAAAGGTAGGAGAGGGAGATAGACAGTGCAGAATTCTCATGTGGCTATCCCTATCTCAAACAAGTATGCTGTTTGGAAAATGTAGGGGGTGAAAGACTCTCAGGGGAAGGTAGCACGAACAACCAAGTTTCTGGTACCAAAAATGGCTCTAATGTAATGAGGGGTACATCAGGTTCCAAGCGATCGATTGTGATAGGGAACTCTCTAGTCAGAGGCATAGACAGATGTTTTTGTGACTGGCAGCAAAAAAATCAGAATGGTGTGTTGCCTCCCTGGAGCCAGGATCAAGGATGTCTCAGAGAGGGTGCAGTATGTTCTCAAAGGGGAGAGGGACCAGCAGGAGGTCATTGTACACATTGGAACTAATAACATAGGAAGGGAAAAGGATGAGATTCTGAAGGGAGAATATAGAAAGTTAGGCAGGAATTTAAAAAGGAGGTCCTCCAGGATAGTAACATCTGGATTAATCTCAGTATTACAAGCGAGTGAGGATAGCAGTTGGAGAATAGAGCTGATGAATGTGTGGCTGAGGAGCTGGTGCAGAGGAGAAGGGTTCACATTTTTGGATCATTGGAATCTCTTTGTGGGTAGAAGTGACTTGTACAAGGATGGATTGCACCTGAATTGGAAGGGGACCATGAGGATTTGCGAAAGCTGCTTGGGAGGCTTTAAACTAGTAAGGAGGGTGATAGTGAGAAAAGAGATCAATCTGAGACTGGTACAGTTGGGAAAAGGAGCAAGTTAAATAGTCACAGCAGACAGAGACAAAGCAGAGAACAAGGTAGGACTGATGAATTAAACTGCATTTATTTCAGTGCAAGAGGTTTAAAAGGGAAGGCAGATGAATTCAGGGCATGGTTAGGAACTTGGGATATCCTACTGATTATGGAGATGTTATTCAGGGATGGACAGGACGGGCAGCTTAATGTTTCAGGATACAAATGCCATAGAAAGGATACAAAGGGAGGCAAGAGAAGACATGGAGTGGCATTTTGATATGGGATAATACTACAGCTGTACTTGGGGAGGATATTCCTGGGAATACTTCCAGGGAAGATATTTGAGTGGAACTGAGAACTAAGAAAGGGATGATCATGTTATGGGGATTGTATTATAGACCTTGCAACAGTCAGCGGGAAATTGAGATACAAATTTGCAAGGAGATCTTAGTTGTCTGTACGAAAAATAGGGTGGTTAATAATAACTTTCCAAACATAAACGAGGACTGCCATAGTATTAAGGGTTTAGATGGAGAGGATTTTGTTAAGTGTGTGCAAGATAATTTTCTGATTCAGTATGTGGATGTATCTACTAGAGAAGGTGCAAAGCTTGACCTCCTCTTGGGAAATAAGGCAGGGCAGGTGACTGAGGTGTCAGTGCGGGAGCACTTTGGAGCCAGCGACCATAATTCTGTTAGTTTTACAATAGTGGTGGAAAAGGATAGACCGGTCGAAAAGTTAAAGATCTAAATAGGAGGAAAGCCAATTTTGATGGTATTAGGCAAGAACGTTCAAAAATTGATTTGAGGAGGAGGTTCAAAGGTAAAGGGACGGTAAAGGGAGTATACTTAAGAGGGAAATCAGGAGGGACATGAGATAGCTTTGGCAAATAGGGTTAAGGAGAACGCAAAGGGATTCTACAAATACATTAAGGACAAAAAGATAACTTGGCAGCTGCACCAAAAGGCTACATAATCTTTATGTTTACCTTTAGAAACTGGTTGTGGTTGGCAAAGGTCAATCATCTCAGTCCAAGAACATCACTGCAGGTGTACCTCAGGGTAGTATGTCATAAGGTAGCAGGCCTGGCCAATATCAGACTTTCTCTCCATCCAAAGTCAGTTAATCATGATTACACCGTTCATGACTCCTCAGCCATTGACATTCAATGAGAACTGGACAATATCCAGACTCAGGCTGAAAATTAGCCAGTAACATTCATGACACACATTTTCCAGGCAATGACCATATTCAATGGAAGTTTCTCATGATCTTCATTTGGTCAGATCCTGAGCTACCCACAAAACCCAATAGTCAGCCAGAATGAACCCTCCTCACACTCTCTCACTGATAAGACCCACAATTCTCCAATGTCTCTGCCACCTGCACCTCATTCCCTCCTCATTCTTCCTTTTGATCTTTGCACCTGTCACATTGTCTTTTGTTTCCATTTACTTCCCTGTAATCAGTGTTTACTGGCCCCGAGAGTTTGTGTTTCACTGCAATTCTAGTTTCATTTTTAGTGAGAGCTGAAATAATAGTGGCTCATCTGTAATTATCTCCCTTGTCCCGGCTTCCATTTTGATGCCTCATGTCACAGTCTCCAGTTATCCAGCATGGCTTTCCTTTCTGGGGCATTTTGTGAAATTAAACTCCCTCAGGATTCTTCAATGAGAATATCAAATTTAGTCATAAATTGATACTAACTTGTTTTATATTGCAGACTTACAACATGTGATTGCAATGTGAACTTTCAATATGGGTGAACAAAGTAAAAGAAAATCTAATCTTCCCTTCTACATCCATCAGTCCCACTTCACATTTCTGGTATTGATGGCTGCTCCTGATTCTGAATTTGTATGGCATAATGGTATGTAGAATGGTATCATCAGTATGTTTTCAGGAAACTGATTATGTTCGTCAAGGTTCAAGTATTTAAACATGGGATAGTTTGTCTCTCAGGACCAAGCGTTTCAATTGCCAAATACCATTTTAATTATTTTATATTCTGCCTCTTGAATCAAAGACTGAGTTTTCTCCTAGCTTGACTCCTGTGGGCATATATTTCCTCACTGCAGAGTGAGAGTGTTCCAGACCTCTGGCCATTCCCTCATTGACCACATGCTGAGTAGTGCCTGGCATTGATCTGACAAAGATATTTTGTTTTTCAGTCTCCACCCCTCCCATTGCTTCCCCCACCCTTATTTCAGGTCATTGTCATTGGCTGCTTCGAGACTCTAGGATGTCCTGTGCTCCAGATTGCACGTTTTTGTTGTGGGTCTTGTTATGACATATCAGTGATCCCCTCTGTTAGTTACACCAAACACTCAGAAAAGCTCACCTCATCTCATAATCTGTTAAAATATGAGTGACAGAGAACTCCCCAATTCCACTATTTAAAGAAAATGACATCAATTTATTTTTTTAACCTCTAAAAGTGAACATGAAACAACAACTCTTCACAACTCTAAGCACATCCCCACCTTTCTCTTAACAGTTATTACCTGCCTCCAACTCTTAAACAATATGCTGTTCCAATAAGACACTTGTTAAAATTACACCAACTTAATTTCAAAACTACACAGTCACTGTCACCTTCTGTGACTTCAGTCTTCTGGTGGCTGAATTCCCTAGTTTATCTTCTTTCTGTTCACTGTGAATACATTTCATATGAAAAGGTAACTTTGAGAGTTTTTCCTTATTTCGTGGGTCTCTCTCAATAGCAGTTGCTTTTTCTCCAATTTTCAAATTGCCTGCATTTCTGGACTTCCAACATTGGATTATCTCATTGGTTTGATGTTGGCAAAACAAGGAATTCAAACTCAATTGGGTTTTAGTATCCTGGGGAATAATTTAAACTGATTGGTTAAATTTCAATTGTTGTCAAAACAGCAACCAACTCAGATATCCATTTCATAGCCAAGCATTACATGTTTTCCATTTTCCAATATACTCTGGATTGCCATCTAGTCATATACACAGCTGCTTGTAATCTCTCAGCTCAGAACAACATTCACTCTCTCTTAAAGGTACGGTACATACTTTCAACTTCACAACACCAACCACTGCAAGAAAAAGGATGGTTTGTTTGTTTTTCTAATTTCTACTCGCGCTGCAATGAACTACACAGGTCATTAATCTAAGTTATACACTCATTTAAATTCTACGCGCATATATATAACATTGGAAACTGTCCAATCTTATCTGTACTTTTACCTTTAAATCCCCAGTAATGCATCTGCAATCACATTTTTACAAAGCACAATATGCACAATTTGTAAATTAGAAGTCTGTAACATGACATTCCAATGAGATATGTTTGTCTTTATATCTTTCCAAGAATGTAAAAGGATTGTGGTTAGTGTACACAACTGTCTCCGACACATTGTTTGTCACATAAACATTAAAATGTTACAAGGCCAGTACCAAACTCACTAATTCATTTTCGATGGGAGAGTATTTTCTCGGGTGGGTGTTGAATTTCTTTGAAAAGTCGCCAATTGATCATTCAATTTCATCATCTTCCTGGAGCAGTACAGGTCCAACTCTTATTTCGTGAGCATCGATTGCAACTTTGAAGGATTTTTTTTAAAAATTGTGTCGCTAAAACTGGTGTGGTGATTAATACTGCTTTTAAACACTCAAGTGTCTCCTGGCATTGTTCTGTACACCAACATTTTGTGTTTTTCAGTAAATCTGTTAATGGTGCCACCATACTGCTGAAGTTTGGATAATCTCCTGGTTGAATCCACTTATTCCCAAAAATGGAAACAACTCCTTCTTCGAAGGAAATGGAAATTTCTCGATGGCCTTCGTCTTCACGTTCATTGGGGTCAACTTTCCATGACCAATGTTATGTCCCAAGAACAAATCTCTACCTTTGCGAATTCTGTTTTCTTTAAGTTTATTACCAGTTTTTTTTCTTGTAATCATTCAAAGAACTCTGCCAACTGTCCCATGTGATCTTTCTATGGCTCGCTAAAGATCACTATATCATCCAGATAAACTGCACAATTGGTTAACCTGGTCACAACTCTGTTCATGAGTCTTTGGAATGTGGCTGGTGTGTTCTTCATTCCAAATGGCATCACTTTGAATTGATATAGCCCATTTAGGGTTACAAATGCAGAAACTTCTTTCACTTTCTCTGATAAAGGTATCTGCCAATAACCACACAGTAAGTCCAACTTTGTGATGTAACGCCTTGTCCAAATTTCTCGAAACAGTTCTCTAATCTTGGGACCAAATATGAGTCTGATATCTTTATGACGTTAACCTTCCAATAGTCCACACAAAACGGTTGAATCCCACCAGGTTTGGGAACTGACATGATAAGCAAACTCCACAACATCTGGATTTGATTCCTCACTCTGTGGGACAGTAACTAATACCTGTTTCTCCAGTTCCCTGTCTCTATTATAGTAAGGTTTCAACATAATCACATGACATTCTCAATAAAGTTTATTTCTATCCAGCAACTTTACCAGATAGTTTCCTTGGCTCAATTTGAAAGGAACCACTAAACCTGGCTTTGAAGGGATCTCCTCCCACTGATAACAATACTAATGTGTTATCCCTATGGGTAAATTTCTAAATTTCAGAGTTTTTATCTGCCAATTGCTTCATTCTATATTATGCCCTCTTCAGGTGCTATTTAACCAACTCACCTACCCACTTTAATCTCTCCCTCACCTCCGCTACATAATCCAAGTATGAGATCTCCGACTTCAATCCTGTCAACTTCTGTTTAATTAATTTCAAAGGCCCTTTTACTTCAGGTCTCACTATTAACTCAAAGGGAGTAAACTAAGTGGATTCATTTGCGGCATCTCTAAGGGCAAACAATACGAATGGGATGCCTTAATCCCAATCATTCAGGTAATCCTGATAGTATGTTCTTAACATGGTCTTCAGGGTCTGATGCCACCTTTCCAAAGTTCCTTCGGATTCAGGATGGTACGTACATGATTTGAAGTGTTGTATATCTAAGCTCTCCATGACTTTCTTAAACAGCCTACCAATAAAATTAGACCCTTGTCTGACTGAATCTTTCTGAGTAGCCCTTACCATTTGAAGACAGCAAATAACTCCTCTACCACCTTTTTTGCCTTAATACTCCGTAATAGAATTGCCTCCAGAAATCTGGTAGATACATCCACTATGGTTAGCAAGTACTAGTTTTAGGAAGACGACCTATACAATCAATCATAACCGAGTGAAAAGTTATTTGAATGCGGGAATTGGCAATGAAGGTGTTTGTTTTATTATTGCTTGTGGCTAACCTACCATTTGGCACATATGACATTTAACCATATCCTTGTGCAGTTCAGGCCAATAGAAGTGCATTTGTACCTTAGCCTGAGACTTCCATACACCTAGGTGACCTCCTATTGGTAATTCGTGTGGTACCCACAACACTTCCTGTCTACGTGCTACTAGCAACTCAGTCTTGTGCACTTTCTGCCCATTTTTCCTCTGCACTAACCTGCCGTGGTCACCATTTTCATCATGGGATTCTATCTTTAAGATAATAACCCTCAGGAATATATTCTGACTCATTTTCTGAGTATGTGTTTTATTGTCTTATGCATTTTATTGTCTTATCTTTCTGTTGTAAGTCCATTAGCCTTTCAGGACTAAATGCTGCTGCCTGACACTCTGCATGTTCAGGTTTTTCCTGCATCATTACGTCAGCTAATTGAACCTCAACTTCTTTGTAATTCTCTTTATTTTTTGCTCTTGCTGTGACTTTTGACAGTGGGATCTTGTTACTACACAGTCTGGTAAATTTCCAGGGTATTTTTCTTTTAACTCCCCCGTTATCTGGTCTTCCTGTGACTTCTCCACAACAAGAGGTGTCACTCTCACCTTGGATCCTGCTAAATAATTCCCAACAACAACTGTATTCCTGAAACTGACACTCTGTCAATCACTCCCACTGTTACTTCCCCAGGATTGATTTGGATCTGCAACCCGATCTTACATCAGGAAATGCTAAATTTCTGTCCATCTACAGAGGAACCTTTGGTTATCCGAATAATACTGGCTGGGATTATTTTGTTCAGATAATCGAATGTTCGGAAAATTGAATGTTCGGATAATCCAGTTACCCAAGGACTGGGAACTTGAGATCTAGTTCGGATAATCTGAAGTTTGTATAATTGACATTCGGATAATCATGGTTCCTCAGTATTCCACAAATTATCACTCTCTCGGGTAACAGGTCAGAAAGAGCGCAAATACATCCATCTCTTACTATTAGAGACTGATTAGATCCCGTATCTCTCTCAAAGCTTTAACTTCTTTTCTTTCTCCCCCTGTTCTTCCTGAGTAAACTTTACCCACAGAGGTGAAGTCTTATAGAGATCGGGCACGAAATCAATACCCAGCCCCTGCCCAGGCTGTGCACTCTCCTGCAGCTCCTTGTCATTTCTTCTGGTTTCTTTTACTACTTTCTCTAATTCCATCCACACTATCCACAATTCCATGAACCATTGTGTCATTGGCAAACTTGCTAACCCATCCTTCCACTTCCTCATCCAGGTCATTTATAAAAATCACAAACAGCAGATGTCCCTGAACTAATTCCTGCAAGAACACCACTGGTCACCGAGCTCGAGGCTGAATATTTTCCATTTACCACCACTCCCTGTCTTCTATGGTCCAGCGAATTCTGTATCCAGACAGACAGGTTTCCCTGAATCCCATGCCTCCTTACTTTCTGAATGAGCCTACCATGGGGAACCTTGTTAAAATTCATGTACACCACATCCACCGTTCTACCTTCAACAATGTATTTTGCCACATCCTCAAAGAATTCAATAAGGTTTGTAAGGCATGCTCCTCACAAAGCCATACTGACAATCTTTAATCAAACTATGGTTTTCCAAGTAATCATAAATGCTGTCTCTCAGAATTCTCTCCAATACTTTGCCCACCACTGACCGTAAGATTGACTGATGTGTAATTCCCAAGATTATCCCTATTCCTTTTCTTGAACAAGGGAATAACATTTGCCACCCTCCAATCATCTGGCACTTCTCCAGTGGACAGTGAGGATGGAAAGATCATTGCCAAAGATGTAGAAATCTCTTCCCTCACTTCCTGTAGTAACCTAGAGTATATCCCATCTGGCCCAGGGGATTTATCTATCCTGATGTTTCTCAAAATTTTCAGCACATCCTCTTTCTTAACATGAACCTGTTCTAGCTTATCCGTCTGTTTCACACAGTTTTCAGAAATGTCAAGATCTCTCTCAGTCATGAATACTGAAGCAAAGTATTCATTAAGGACCTCTCCTACTTTCTCCGACTCCAGGTGCAAGCTCCCTCCACTATCCCTGAGCGACTCTATCCTCATGCTGACCATCCACTTGTTCCTCACATAAGTGTAGAACACCTTCGAATTTTCCTTAATCCTACCCACTAAAGCTTTTTCATACTCCCTTCTAGCTCTGCTAGGTTCATTCTTCAGTTAGAACATAGAGAACATAGAACAATACAGCGCAGTACAGGCCCTTTGGCCCTCGATGTTGCGCCGATCCAAGCCCACCTAACCTATACTAACCCACTATCCTCCATATACCTATCCAATACCCGCTTAAATGCCCATAAAGAGGGAGAGTCCACCACCAGTTCTTTCCTGGCTGCCTTGTAACTCTCCATAGCCCTGTCTTATCCTTGTCTCCTCAACCTTAAGTAAGCTTCCTCCTTCCTCTTGACTAGATGTTCCACACCCCTCGTCACCCAAGATTCTTTCAACCTACCATCCCGTCCTTGTCTCATTGGGACAAATCTGTCCAGCTCTATCAGCAAGTGCTTCCAAAGCAAACTCCAACTTAGTGTTGTGCATTTTCCTGAGAACGTCCAGTCCCAATTTAGGTGCCCCATGTTCCTGCCTAATAGGATTGTCATGTCACCTCCCCCAATTAGAATTAGCAAATAGGTTAGAATTGGGTATAACCAGGGACAAAAGGAAAGCTGAAATTGTACTGTCTGCTCCTATCCCTCTCCACGAGTATAGTAAAGGTCAGGGAGTTGTGATTGCTATCACCAAAATGCTCTCCCACTGAAAGATCTGATACCTGGCATGGTTCATTGCCAAGCACTAAATCCAACATGGCCTCCACTCCAGTTCGCCTATTTACACATTGCATCAGTAACCCTTCCTGGACACACCTGACAAAAACTGCTCTATCCAAACTATTTGAACTAAGTAGGTTCTAATCAATATTAAGAACGTTAAAGTCACCCATGACAACAACCCTGTTACTCCTGCACGTTTCCAAAATCTGCCTCCTAATCTGCTCCTCTGTGTCTCTGTTGCTATTGGGAAGCCTGTAGAAATCTCCCAGTAAAATGACTGTTCCTTTCCTGTTTTTGACTTGCACCCTTACTGACTCTGTAGACAAACCCTCCTCGATGACCTTCCTTTCTGTAGCTATGATACTATTCCTGATTAGCAATGCCACTCCTCCACCTCTTTTGCCTTCTCCCCCTATTTCTTATGAAACATCTTAACCCTGGAATATCCAACAACCATTCCTGCCCCTGTGATATGTAATCTCTGTAATGGCCATAACATTATAGTTCTAAGTACTGATCCAAGCTCTGAATTTGTCACCCTTATTCCTGATATTTCTTGCATTAAAATAGACACATGTCAACCCAGCATTCTGACTGCACCTTTGCCTTTTCAAGTGCCTATACTTCCTCACAGATTCTCTGCACACTGTATCTGACTGTTCTCTACCTACTCCATCATCTGATCCATAGCTACAGTTCCCAAGCCCCTGTCAATCTCATGTAAACCCTCCCAAAGAGCACTAGCAAACCTCCCACCTAGAATATTGGTGCCCCTCCAGTTCAGGAGCAACCCATCCTTATTGTGCAGGTCCCACCTTCCCCAGAAGGTATCCAAATTACCCACATGTCTGATGCCCTCCCTCCTACACTAGGTCTGCAGCCTCATGTTCATCAGTACTCGCTCTCTGTTCCTAGCCGAACTAGCCGTTGGCACTGGTAGCAATCCTGAGATTACTACTCTGCTCGCCCTGCCTTTTACCTTCCAATCTAACTCTCTATATTCCCTTTTCAGATCCTCCTCCCTACATTGGGTACCGACGTGTATCACAGTTTCAAGTGGCTGTCCCTCCTCCTTAAGAATCCTGTAGACTCAATCTGAGACATCTCTGAACCTGGCACCTGGGAGGCAACATACCATCTGGGAGTCTCACTTGCAACCACAGAACCTCCTGTATGTTCCTCTCAGGATTGAATTTCCTATCATTATCAATCTCCTATTCTCCCCACTTCCCTTCTGAGCCACAGAGCCAGGCTCAGTGCCAGAGACCTGACCACTGTGGCTTTCCCCTGGTAGGTCAATCCCCCCTCGAACAGTATCCAAAATGGTATACTTATTATTGAGGGGAAGGGCCACAGGGGCTCCCTGCACTCTCTTCCCATTCCCTTTCCCTCTCCTGATGGCCACCCAGCTACTTTTATCCTGTATCTTAGGTGTGACTACCTCCCTTTCACTCCTCCCTATCACCCACTCAGCCTCCCAAATGATCCAAAGTTCATCCAGCTCGAGCTCCAGTTCCTTACTGCGGTCAGTGAGGAGGAGCTGGAGTTGGATGCACTTCTTGCAGGTGAAGTCAGCAGAGACACCAGTGGTAACCCTTCCCTTCCACATCCTGCAAGAGGAGCATGCAACTGCCCTAGCCTCCATCCCCTCTGCTCTAAATTACCAAGAGAGATTGAATAAATGGGGAAAAAAAATCAAAAAAGCCTTACCTTATCAAGCCTCCATACACAGGTTGTTTTTTTTTGGTGAGAGGAGGAGAACAGGTGGGAGACACTACATGTGTACTGTTTTAGGTTTAGCCACAGTCCGAATATATCAGTCCATGCGCCCAGCAATCCCCATGTCCCCGTCTGCTCCTGTTGAGCCTTCACACCGTCTATTCACGGGATAAGTCAGTAAGAGGCAAATGTACCTTCCTGGCAGCTGCCTAGTCCTCGCTCTCACTGCTCCCGCTGCTGCTGCAAATGGAGGTCTTTCTCCTGAGGTCTTTCACCTCGTTTCCACCCACTTGGGCATCATGTTTCATCTATGGTAAACTATTCCCTCTGTGCTGTACTCTTTGTTTTGTAGTGAAAGATCTCCCCTTCTCCCAATTTCTATCCATCACAGAATGAAATTCTTGCCAGAAGCTAAATTTTGCCTCATGCACTAATTCATATTCATCTGCCATTTCTGCCACTTTTCTCACTTCTGTTCATTCACATGCATTCTTATCATCTCTGGAAGTGAGTTTTTAAACTCCTCCAGCAGAATAATCTCTTTTAGAACCTTATTGGTCTTATCTATTTTCAAGACCTGCACATATCAATAAACACACAGATGTAGATCCTATCTACCTTCCCTTGAAAAAAAAGAATGGAAATGACATCACCCAACTTAAGAAACCAAGACCTATAAATAGAGAGGGGAGACATACCATCAATGCTTCACCGGAGACTCTCACTGATAATATTACCAAATATGGTGACGAAATATCTGAAAACAAACCTTGCAGCTCAGCGAGCTAACTTACATACTTATGTGTAATTCTTTCGAATTCAACATAAGTCTGACTTGGTTCTTTCTTTATGTTTCTGAACTGCTGTCTAGACACTTCTTGTACCAATTCATAAGCACTTAAAATAGCCTGTTTGATATCTGCATAATCTCTTTACCACTCATCTGACAGCACTGCTAATACCTCAATAGCTCTGCCTACAGCTTAGTCTGAACGAGCATTACCCACAAGTTCTCCGACCATTCCATCTGCCAAGCCAGTTTGTCAAATGAAATAAAGACGGCTCCAACATCTTTCTCATCAAAACATGGCAATGTTTTAACATATTTCTATAAATCACCACTTTCTCCCTTCAACTCCATTCTGTTAGTTTGACTTTCCTGACTAATTTACAACTTCTGAAGTTCAAATTCTCTGTCCCTTTCTCTTTCTCTTTCTTCTCTCTCTTTGCTCATCCAAGAACCTTATCTCCCTTTCTTTTCCCTTTGTCTCTCTCTGTCTTCTCCATCTTTCTCTTTCTTCTCTCATGGCTTTTCTTCTTTCTTTATCTTCTCACTCTATTTGCCTCAATTGCAATTTACATTTTTTCTAACTCTCGTGCACTTATCTGTTTCTTTGATACACCTAAGTGCTTGTCCAACTCCATTACAATTTCAGCTTTCCTTTTGTCCCTGGTTAAATCCAATTCTAACCTATTTGCTAATTCTAAAAGTATGTCCTTCCTTCGTTTTTCTACACTTTCTTGGCAAATTTGGGAAGCAATCTTAAAAGCATTTCTCTTACCACAAGTAACCAAAGTTAAACAATCTTTATCGTCTATCTCTTATGTAAAGATCTAGAACACTAGTTGGCAAGTGTTTAAATCTATTGGAATATTTTGTACCCTAAATCTGTTCAAATCTGTGTAAATCCCAGACAAGCAATCAAACTGTTACGACACAGTGAACCCCTCTGTTAATAAAACCAAACACCCAGAAAAGCTCACTTCATCTTGTAATCTTTTAAAATACGAGTGGCAGAGAACTCTCCAATTCCACCATTTAACGAAAATAACATCAATTTATTTTTTAAACTCTAAAAGTGAACATTAAACAACAACTATTCACAACTCTAAGCCTCCCTTCTCTTAACTGCTTATTACCTGCCTCCAACTCTCCAACAATATGCTGTTCCAATAAGACGCTTATTAAAATTACACCAACTTAATTTCAAACCACACTGTCACTGTTATCTTCTGTCACTTCACTCTTCCGGCTGCTGAATTCCCTGGGTCATTTTCTTTCCTTTTATTACAAGTATGTTCCATATGAAAAGATACCTTTGATTGAGAATGTTTCCTAATTTCTCAGGTCTCTTTCAATGGAAGTGGCTCTCTCTTAAATTTTCAAAATGCCTGCATTTTAATATTCCGAACATTGGATCACCTCATTGGTTCAATGTTGGCAAAACACTGAATTCAAATGCGATTGGGTTTCAGTATCTTGGGGCATAATTTAAAGTGATTAGTTCAATTTGAATTGTTGTCAAAACAACAACCAACTCAGGTATCCATTTCACAAACAAATGTTGCATATTTTCAATTTTCCAGTACACTCTGGTACTGCAATCTGGTTGTATACATAGATGCTTGTAAGCTGTCAGTGCAGAAGAGCATTTACTCTCTCTCTCTTAAAGGTACAGTAGATGCATTCAACTTCATAACCATCTTCACATGATCAATAAGGCTGATTCCTGATGACAGGTATATGGTCACATGGGACAGGATGTTTATATTGGGATCCGGAGTGCAGGATTTTCTTCATTTTCTTTCCTTCTCTGCTGCCATTCTGCCTTTCTGTTGTGATATGTCAACCAAAATGCAGAGAGATGAATGTGAACAATTTGAATAATCAGTACAAGCTCCTTCCAATCCATTAAAGACAATGATTCCACATTTCAAACAGGCTTCAGGGAGTCTTGGATGTATTTTCTGTGTCAGTTCCCCTGGAACGTTGGTCATGCATGAGTTTAGGAAATAGGACCTAGAAAGGGAGATAGTTTTTATCCTTCCAGGCAAACAGGCCAGTCCATCATAGTGTGCAGAAGTTTAGACTGAATGCTGATGGAGCCTAAATTGACAAATGCACGAGTACATTTTTCATCATCTCCTGTTGAGTCTGATGGATGCAATCGAGAGATTTGTGACAGAATTTATCTTACAGTTTGTAAGTAACACTGATATGTAGGCTGGGTCTCACTGTAGCATAGGGGCTGTTGGCAACAGCTCCTCTGCACACTTGCATTTTCTTCAGCTTGTGGTAGTCTTTACTTTCAAACAGTCATTATGATATCTTGTAGAATGCTGAGCTGGTACAATTTTTCAGATGTTCGACGTCCTCAGCTGTGACTTGAATTACGTATATGGCAGCAAAGGTAAGGGAAGTGCTCAGCATATTCTCCTTCAATATGTAAGGGAAGTGAAACATTTAACTAACCAGCATAGCTTGATATGAGTTCAATATTGGCAATGCTCAAGGAGAGATAAAGTTATATGTAAAATTGAAAAGATTGTGTGCGGATACCTATAGAATTCATGACGTGGAGCCAGTGGATGTGGTTTATTTGGCCTTTCAGAAGGTTTTTGACAGAGATTAGCATGTAAAATGAGAACACATTGGATTAGGTGTAGTGTATTGAGATAGATAGATAGAAACTGGTTGGCAGACAGGAAACAAAGAGTAGGAATAAATGGGACTTTTTCTGAATGGCAGACAGTGTGGTAACTCAGTGCTGGGTTCCAGCTGTTCACAGATGAGGGAAATAAATGCAATATCACCAAGGTGACAATGACACAAAGCTGATTAGGAAGGTGAGTTGTGAGGAGGATGAGAGATGCTTCACTTTGATTTGGACAAGATGAAGGAATGGACAAATGTGTGGTAGATGTGGTGTATTGTGGATAAATGTGAAGTTATCCGCTTCGGGAGCAAAACTATGAAGGCACGTTGTTATCTGAATGGCCTTAAGTTGAGAGAGGGGAATGTGCAATGAGACCTGGGCATCGTAGGAGCATAGGAGTTGGGTGTCCTCATATACCAGTTGCTGAGGGTAAGTATGCAGGTGCAGTAGGCAGTAAAATTGCAAATGATATTGGTCTTCATAGCGCAATGATTTGCAGGTATGTCGTGCTGCAATTATACAGTACATTGGTGAAACCACACCTGGACTTTTGTGAACAGTTTTAGTCTCCTTAGCTGAGGAAGAATGTTCTTGCGATAGAGGAGTGCAATGAAGTATACACAAGCTGCTTCCTAGGATGGCAGGACTGACATATGAGGAGATTGAATTTTTTAGGATTATTTTCACTGGAGTTCAGAACAATGAGGTGGACCTCATGGAAACCTTTAACATTCTAACTGGACTATGAGGACAGGTGCAGGAAGGATGTCATTGTTGATGGAGTCCAGATCACAGTCCATGGATGTGGGCAAACCATTTAGGATAAAGATGAAATGTTTCTTCACCTGGAGAATGGTTACTAAAATGTTACTAAAACAAAATCATAAAATGCAACGTTTAACTTTTTAACTCTTGTTTGTCTTACAACCTTGTATCAAAGCTTTTTTTGGACTTGTTATTGAAGATGTGTGGGATGATGTTCAAATAATGACCAAAATTAGTGAGTAGCAAAAACAGCTTGTTTATTCAGCAATCACAGCACAGGGCAGCAATAGAATCCCAAAATACAGTTCTTACAAGAGCCCCTTTATACACAGTTGTTACAAATGGTAAAATCTCATTTCTATAGTGTTATATTTTTTATCTATAGTACACAAAGCTTTGAAGGGCTTTTGTGCTGGTAGACAGGAGATGGTTTAAAACATGCTAACTGCTGGCTACTACTTCTGATGGGATGTCCATCCAGTCTACTTGCCTAATTAGGAGGTGTTAGCCCTTTTGTCTTTTAAATTAGCAAGTGTCAGTAAAAATATTAGGTCTCTTTGCATATTAGTTAGAAATCGTAATAAAACAAATTAAACTGATTACTGCAGCTGGGTTGCAAGATTTATTTAGTATTTGCCGGTATGAGTTGCATTCATCATGCAATTTCATGCAAGCGCTGTTTAGTCAGTTAAGTTTCTTAAAAGGATAATGGCCCATTTCAAAGGGTATTTAACAGATACTATTCAGGTCCAGGAGATGATTGGTAAGAGCTGATTAATATTATATTGCTTCATGGAGACTTGATGGGGATGATATTGTTCTGTATGCTGAGGTAAACACTGCTGGTAGCAGGGGCTGATAAGATGTGGGAATACAGTGATGGGTTTGAAAGGGTTTAATTGTAAATTTGAACAAGATAGAACCGCGGTTTTATGAATGAATGAATGAGACTGTGTTATATTAAATAATGGATTAGGAAAGGGTTATGAATGAATGAATGGGAACGCGGTATTAATGAATATTGCGAGCTGGTAAGTGAGTTAATAAAGACAGCTTATAACAATATTTCATAACACAATATATCACAGATGGCAACATATATGGTGACATTATACACTTTTCACTATACTATACTTGAGTACATGTGACAATAAAAATGGAAAATCTAAAAACAATCTAAATCTGAAAGAACACTAGTGCAATGTATAAAACAGGAAAAGCTTTATGAATGTATAAAAAGGAAGAGCATAGCTGGTCCCTTGCTAGATAAGACTGAGGAGTGAATAGTGGGGAGCACAGAAATAGTGGAGCCAGTAAATCAGTATTTTACTTCGGTTTTCACAGTGAAGGACACAAGTACCATCCTAATAGTAACAGGTAATGCAGAGGCGATAGGAAGGGAGGAGCTTAGACCGATCATCATCATTAGGGGAAAATGTACTGAGCAATCTATTGGAATTAAAGGAGGCAAGTTCCCAGGGCCTGATTACCTAAATCCCAAGATCTTCAAGGAAGTGGCAACAGAGATTAATGATTCATTGTTTACAAAACTCCAAAATTTCCTGGGTATGGGAAAGGTTTCTGTGGATTGGAAGAATGCTAATATAACACCTTCTTTCAGAAGGTAAGGGAAGCTGAGGAATAGGAAGACAATCTATTATGCAAATACAGAGAAACTTCAAAGTGCTTTAATGTAGCAGGATCTGGGTGTCCTTGTACATGAATGACAGTTAACTAGTATGCAAGTTTAGCAGATAATAAGGCAAATGGAAACTTGGCATTTATTGGTAAAAAGTCAAGAGTGTGATGCTGGAAAAGCACAGCAGGTCAGGCAGCATCCGAGGAGCAAGAGAATTGATGTTTTGGACATAAGCCCTTCATCAGGAATGAGGCTGCCTCATTCCTGGTGAAGGGCTTATGCTAAAACATCACTTTTCCTGCTCCTCGGATGCCGCCAGACCTACTGTGCTTTTCCAGCACCACACTCTCGACACTGGTCTCTTGCAGCTGCAGTCCTCACTTTCTCCCATTTATTGGTAAAGATAAGGAGTGTGAAAGTAGGGAAGTGTTGCTGCAACTGGAGAAGGCATTAGTGAACTCACACCTAGAATAATGAGTACAATTTCTGTCCCCTCGCTTGAGGAATGATATAGTGGATGTAGGAGACATTTCAGAAGAGATTCGCTAGATTGATACCAGACATGAGGGATTTGGTATCATGGAGATAGATTGAGCAGTTTGGGCCTAAACTATTTGGACTGTATAAGAGTGAAATGAGATATAATTGATGTATGTAAGTTGCTGAAGGGAATTGACACCCTCACAGGAGTATGCTGGTCTTGAATTCCAGTCAACATGCCTTTAAAAGATTGGGGTGGACAAAGTTAGAAACCACCCAAACACCAGATTATAGTCTAACAGGTTTATTTGGAAGCACTAGCTTTTGGAGTGCTGCTCCTTCATCAGGTAGCTGATCCTTCCAAATAAACCTGTTTGACTATAGCCTGATGTTGTGTGATTTTTAACTTCATGTTTAATGTTGATCTCACTGTCTGTGCACCTTCTCTGCAGCTGTAACATTGTATTCCTTGCTCTGTCCTATTACCCTGATGCACTTTGTATGGTATTATCTGCCCATACTGCACACAAAAGAAAACATTTCACTGTACCTAAATTCCTGTGACAATAATAAATCAATTCAAATATTGGCTCAAGCAACCCTCCTGGATGTACCTGACCAATTCTGTCCCATCTAAGCTTCTGGAACTTAGGGAGTTCCAGTCAATATTGGGAAAATTAAATCACCAACTACCACAACTCTATTGTTCTCACATCTATCCATGTTCTGCTTACGTATCTGTTCCTCTAATTCCTGCTGGCTCTTGGGGGCCCGATTAAATAACCTCATTGTAGTGATTGCAGTTTTCTTTTTCCTGAGTTCTACCCATCTGGTCTCGCTGGGTGAGCCCTCCAAGATGTCCTCTCATGGTGCAGCTGTGAGGTTCTCTGTACTCAGCAATGCAATTCCCCCTCTCCTTTTACATCTTGCTCTACCATGCTAAAAACATCGAAAGCATGGAATGTTGAGCTGTCAGTCCTGTCTTTCTCTCAACCAAGTTTTTCTGTACTGGCTGCACATCAAAGTCCCATGTCTTAATCCAGGCTCAAAGCTCATCTGCCTTATTTGTTATTCTCCGAGGATTAAAATAATTACACTTCACACTTAGTCCTGATGTGTTCATTATCCTGGCCTGCTTGTTCTTCCTATGAGACTTACTTAACTTAGTCCCTCTCTTCCCTTCAAACACTACATACGCTGACCTATTGGTCTGGTTTCCACCTTCCCTGCCACACGAGTTTAAGTTCTTCCGAGTGCATCAGCAAACCTCCCTGCAAGGATACTGGTACCCCTTCAGTTAAGGTTCAGTCCATCCTTCTTGAACAGTCCATCTTGCCCTGGAAGAGGACCCAATGATCCAGATATCTGAACCCCTCCCTCCGACACCAGCCCTTTAGCCACACATTCAACTGTATTATCTTCCTATTTCTGGCCTCACCAGCAAGTGGCCACAACAATGCTAAGAGTCCCACTGTTTAACTTATAGAGTCATAGAGTCATACAACATGAAAACAGACCCTTTGGTCCAACTCGTGCATGCTGACCAAGTTTCCCAAAAACTAGTCCCAATTGCCTGTGTTTTGACCATATCATTCTCAACCTTTCCTATTCATGTGTCTGTCCATTTACCTTTTAAATGCTGTAACTATACCTGCATTTACCACTTCCTCTGCCAGTTCAGTCTATATATGAACCATCCTCTGTGTGAAGAAGTTGCCCCTTAGGACCCTTTGGAATATTTCTCCTTTTGCAACCACTCCCCCCCCATCCCCGTCCCAAGAGAAAGGATATTTGCTATTTACCTTATCGATGCCTGTCATGATTTTATCAATATTTATAAGGTGATGCCACTATTTTGGAAAGATGGTAAGAAAAAGCCAGGGAACTATAGACCGGTGAGCAATACATCGGTGGTGGGCAAGTTGTTGGAGGGAATCCTGAGGGACAGGATTTACATGCATTTGGAAAGCCAACAAGTGATTAGGGATAGTCAACATGCCTTTGTGTGTGGGAAATCATGCCTCACTAATGATTGAGCTTTTTTTGAAAAAGCAATGAAGAAGTAATGAAGAGGGTTGATGAGGACAGAGCAGTGATGTATATGGACCTCAGTAAAGTGTTCGACAAAGTTCCTCATGGTAAACCAGTTAGCAAGGTTAGAGTCAAGATTAGAGTGGTCCTGGAAAAGCACAGCAGGTCAGGAAGCATCTGAGGAGCAGGAAAACCGACGCCCCAGGCAAAAGCCCTCGGGCAAGAGCACTATCAAGCAACACCTGCTCAGAAATAACTTGCTCAGTGATGTCCAGTTTGGATTCTGTCAGGGCCACTCAGCTCCTGATCTCGTTACAGCCTTGGTTCAAACATCGACAAAAAAGCTGAATTTCAGAGATGTGGTGAAAGTGACAGCCATTGACATGAAGGTCACATTTGGCCGGGGGCGTGACATCAAGGTGCAATACTATCATCAAAGGGAATCAGGGTGCAGACTCTCTCCTTGTTGCAGTCATGCCTGGTACAGGGAAATGTGTTATTGGAGGTAAACCATCTCAGCTCCAGGACATCTTTGCAGGAATTCCTCACTATAGTGTCCTAGACCCAGACATATTTAGCTGCTTCATCCGTCACCTTCCTTCCAACATAAGATCAGAATCTTCAGCAATACCTGCACATATTAAGCATCATTTGTGACTTCTCAGATACTGAAGGAGTCCATGTTCAAATGTTTGGAAAGAACAGGTCTGTCTTAATATATGTAGCTTCCAGTAATCACATGTATCCCATTCTGCACAGCTGACTGACAATTCTCAATGGGTTGTCCACATGATTCTTCACACTTTGAGGATTATTTAGCAAAAACAGATTAGCAATGTTGGACACTGTGTTGTGAGTTGTGGAAGTGAGGGACATACAGTCAATGTAGCTAATATCGCATCAGCACTGAAATTCATACACCACATGTAAAGACATGGATACAAACAGCCAAACCAAATCAGCCTTTCTACATCTGTATTCGCAACACAGTGAAATTAATACTGTCGCAGACCCTCAATAGTTACTGCAATGGTTTGGATCTTTAACAAACATTTAACATTTCATTAAATGCATTATCGCTTTTGCAGAGGAAAATTAAACAAGGTAATGTAATTAATGTGCACATGATTAACCGAGAATATATGGTTTCAGCCCCACCCACACAAAAAACAGACAGACACACAAACACAGTTAAGGGATAAAGAAAATAACAAGATTGCCCAGATTTCTTAAATGGTTTTCACAAATTGCTATTTCATAGGCAGAAATTTGAACCCCTTGGTTCCTTTTCAGGAAATGTCGATCAATCTCACCTTTTCAGTTCACTCATGTAAAGGGTGTATAATAATTTTAATTTAGCTTTCTAATCATTTGACTTCCAAATGCAGGAGGGGGAGATTAGGCAGGGAGCTGTCAGATCTTCATGCTGTTTCACCAGCAGTCAAACTCATCTCCACAGAAATCATTGTTCAAAAACTCAACTTCAACTCCAGTCCTGCCCTGATACACTCACCACCTGTTCCTGTGGTCTCAATTACTAGTCAACATCTGCCATCTGCTTGAATTCATGGTGCCTTCCAGAGTTACCGGAACCAATTCCCAGATACTGACCTCATTAACAACCACCTCCTGCTATCTATGAATATAATTGAGTGTTGTAACTTAACATGTGTTTATTTTGTTACTGCAGATAGAATTTGTTTTTCTTTTGTCATTCCCCAGTTGATATTTGCTTACACTCGAGTCTAAGCTGAGAACTGCCACTTTCGTTATGGACAGACAAATTCCTTTCTTTTTCCTGTCTTTTTCATTTGTGCTGTAAATGTTGTGTCAGCACAGCAACTATCATTAATAACTCTCTCTCCTACATTGATATGAATCATCTTTTTAATTCCTCTGAGAATGCAATCAGTAATGAGGGAACGATAAGCCACTGAGAGAATATAGCGTTGCTAACAACCTCAGCATTGCTTTGGAATTCCATGGATACTACCATGTAAGTGATATGTAATGCCAGGAACCAGTGAATTGGATCATACATAACTAGCTGACACACTTTGCATGATTTAGCCAAACTTGTCCTGATTTCCTGTGACAGTTGGGTGGATTTTACCTTGCAGAAAAATGATATCAGTGAAGGCTTTACCACTATTTTAAATCTTCACTGATAGCGAGAAAGAAACTAAAGTCAAGCTATTACTTAATATTGACATCTCTACAGCAAGGAGGAAAATTGCCAGGTACATACTGTGAACAAAAGGCAGGACAAATCTAAACTGCCCATTCATTATCCCAACTGCCTACTCCCAATCATCAGCAAAGTGATAGAGTCTGTCATCGATATTGCTCTCAAATGACACTTACCCAATAATAACCTTTCCACAGAATCTCAGTTTGCGTGATGCCAGGGAGCCAAATGAGCTAAATTCCAGTGGTGAGGTGAGTGTGACTGACTTGATGTCCGGGTCACATTTTTTTAGGTTAGATTACTTACAGTGTGGAAACAGGCCCTTCAGCCCAACAAGTCCACACTGACCCTCCGAAGAGCAACCCACCCAGACCCATTCCTCTACATTTACCCCTTCACCTAAAACTAGGGGCATTTTAGTATGGCCAATTCACCTAACCTGCATGTTTTTGGACTGTGAGAGGAAACCGGAGCACCCAGAGGAAACCCACACAGACACAGGGAGAATGTGCAAACTCCACACAGACAGTTGCCTGAGGTGGGAATTGAACCCGGGTCTCTGGCGTTGTGAGGCAGCAGTGCTAACCACTGTGCCACCATGCCACCCAGAAAGCAATTGCCAACCCTGACACAGCACTGCCAACTTCGCTGGCTAGCCCACCACAGTTGTTCATTTGGTCACTGTAGGGATTATACACCAGGGATTATAGACCAGTGAGCTTTACTTTGGTTGTGGGTAAAATGTTGGAAAAGTTTATAAGACATATGGTTTATAATCATCTAGAAAGGAATATATTGATTAGGTATAGTCAACACAGTTTTGTGGCGGGTAGGTCATGCCTCACAAACCTTACTGAGTTCTTTGAGAGGGTGAACAAACAGGAGGATGAGGGTAAAGCGGTTGATGTGGTGTATATGGATTTCAGTAAGGCGCTTGATAAGTTTCCTCATGGTAGGTTATTGAACAAAATACAGAGGCATGGGATTGAGGATGATTTAATGGTTTGGATCAGTAATTGGCTTGCTGAAAGAAGACAGAGTGGTGGTTGATGGGAAATGTTCATCCTGGAGTTCAGTTGCTAGTGGTGTACCGCAAGGATCTGTTTTGGGTCTACTGCTGTTTGTCATTTTTGTAAATGACCTGGATGAGGGTGTAAAAGGATGGGTTAGTAAATTTGTGGATGACACTAAGGTCAGTTGAATTGTGGATAGTGCTGAAGGATGTTGCAGGTTACAGAGAGACATAGATAAGCTGCAGAGCTGGGCTGAGCGATGGCAAAGGACTTTCATGCAGAAAAGTGTGAGGTGATTCACTTTGGAAGAAGCAACAGGAGTAAAGAGTCTTGGGCTAATAGTAAGTTTCTTGATAGTGTAGATGAGCAGAGAGATCTTGGTGTTTACGTACATAGATCCCAGAAAATTGCCATCCAGGTTGACAGGGTTGTTAAGACAGCATATGGTGTGTTGGCTTTTATTGGTAGAGGATTGAGTTTCAGAGCCACAAGATCATGCTACAGCTGTACAAAACTCTGGTATGGCTGCACTTGGAGTATTGTGTACAGTTCTGGTCATTGCATTATCGGAGGGAAGTGGAAGCTTTGGAAAGGGTTCAGAGGAGATTTACTAGGATGTTGCCTGCTATGGAGGGAAGATCTTATGAGGAAAGGCTGAGGGACTTGAGGCTGTTTTCTTTAGAGAGAAGAAGGTTGAGAGGTGACTTAATTGAGACATATAAGATAATCAGAGAGTTAGATAGGGTGGACATTGAGAGCCTTTTTCCTTGGATGGTGATGGCTAGCACAAGGGTACATAGCTTTAAATTGAGGGGTGATAGATATAGGACAGATGTCAGAGGTAGTTTCTTTACTCAGAGATTAGTAGGGGCGTGGATCGCACTGCCTGCAACAGTAGTAGACTTGCCAATTTTAAGAGCATTTAAATGGTGATTGGATAAACATATGGACAAGAATGGAACAGTGTGGGTTAGATGGGCTTCAAATTGATTCCACAGGTCGGTGCAGCATCGAGAGCTGAAGGGCCTGTTCTGTGCTGTAATGTTCTATGCTCTATGTTCTTTTCAGAAATGCAAGGCTCTCTCTTTCTTTAAAAAAAAGGGCTGGAATGGTAACCTGCATGAGATTACTGTTCCTTAGAAAATCCAGCCCAGTATTACCAAAGAATAGGAAGAAGAGACTGACCTCTCTAACAGTACAAGTGTTCATTTAAGTGGCTGAGGAAGTGGAAATAGCAAATTGGACTTGGATGGAAATCCCAAGGAAGTTTATGGATTTCAGGAGGTCAGGACAGATGTGTGGCATAACACTTCAAAATGCCAAGGATCACAATCTGACTTGTCCTGCACAGCATTGCTGTGAGCAGTAGTCCTTGCAACTCTACACGTTCCATCTCTCAGAGGATCTCCTCACGTTACATTGTGAACAGTTATGCACTCTCATCTTTGTGTGATTTCACATCCATGCCAATAATGTGTTCTCTCCTTCCACTTTACACATTGTATTTTTCATTCTCACAACTTTCTACATTTCTCTTCCTGCAGTAAAAGAGATCACAGAACTCCTGGGAAAAATAAAGAACAAGTCTAAGGTGGATGGTCTTCTGGTGACAGGTAAATTGTTGACAAAGCATGTGAGGAGAAGATGTAAAAAATTACACTGAAGCATCAGCAAGATTAATTTTGAATCAAGAGACCAGAGGAATGTGTGAACATTGTGATGCAATACTGTAGACTACACATTATCGTTGTGGACAAAGATCTGGCAGGAAAAATATCCATTTTTCCACATAAATTGTCTGATCTTATCAGTGTTATGTCTCAAGTATTGCACAATATTAGTTTGCTCAGAGGCAGTGCAGATTTCTGATTCACATGCTCGTAGGTGTAAGTTTCAGTTCAGACCATGAGTATGTTGACAAAGCAGTATTTGTTCAACTGCTATGATTCAGTTGACATCCTAATAATAAGTCTTGTCTAAATAAAGTAAGTGATTTGTTGGCATGTTTAGAAATACATGGATGTTCTTACTGTCCCAGGTAATATGTATTTATCAATTAAGCCCAATCAAATAGATTAGCTAGTTATTTAGCTGTTTGCAGTTCATAGAAACCAGTTCTGTGTAAATTAATTTACATATTTGCCTAAATCTGAGATACATAAACTTTACTTTTACAGTAAAAGGTAAAGGTGTCATTGTCCTAGAAGACGATAGGACTGCTCTTTCATTAACGAGAGAGAGATGACTAATGGTGGTTTAACCTGAGGGTCACCACACATCAGGTAAGGGGAAAGGTTGAGAAGGAGGGACCATCAAGATAACCTCAGCTAGATGGAACTTGAACCTGTGATGTTGGCATCACTTTGCAAACCTGCCATCTAGCCAACAGAGCTAACCAACCTCCAAATTCTAAAGGGACCCTTTCCCGATCTACTAGCTGTCTGCATATCCTGACCAGAAAATAGGTTTAATGTGGCTTGCATTGCTTTCAGTGTAGAGGGAAGGTAGGAAGCTTGTCATGGTTGGGACTAATGGGATGAATACACTGCATATCCCTCAACCAAATGACCAAGTCTGAAAATAATCTTAGCAGGGTCAATTGATTAGATTAGATTACTTACACTGTGGCAACAGGCCCTTCAGCCCAACAAATCCACACCGACCCTCCGAAGAGCAACCCACCCAGACCCATTCCCCTACATTTACCCCTTCACCTAACACTATGGGCATATTAGCATGGCCAATTCAAGTGGAATCTGTTTTGTATTCAAGCATTGATTAAAATGGACAAGTTATAATGAACATGCACAAATTAAGCAATGCCTTAATAGGATTTATTGTCATCAATGTGATGAATGAAGCTGTTTGCTTGAGAATAGTTGCACAGGACAGAAATTTTTCTCCCTTAAACAATGTGGGAAATGGCAGGATATGTGGGAAAATATGGTGAAATTTTAAAATCAGAATCTCCATTTGAAGAAAAAGGAGTCTGATTCACTCCTTAAGCTTGAACAGTGACTTCAGAAACTCAGTAATGAGTGTCGACTCATAGTCATATAGTACAGAAAGAAGCCCTTTGGCCCAACTCATGCCAGCCAGGTTTCCGAAACTGAACTCATCCCATTTGCCTGCTTTTGGCCCATGTCACTCTAAATCGTTCCTGTCCATTTATCTAAATAAATTTCTTTTGAATATTGCATTTGTACACATCTCTACCAAATCCTCTGGCAGCTTATTTTATACACGCACCACCCTCTGTGTGAAAACGTTGCTCCTCGGGTCCCATTTAAATCTTTCTCTTCTCACCTTAAACCTAAACTCTCTAGTTTTGGATGACCCGAGCCTGGGGAAAAGACACCTTTATTTCCATGCATTAATAGATTAACTTGCTTTATTTTTATGCAGATTCCAATTCTCCTTTCCTTCCCTGAGAAACTAGATGGTGCCAGTCCCCAGTGTTCAAGTCAGAGTGGGTACCGGACAGTAACAGCTCATCACCTGCTTCTCTGTGCCTTAATCCAACTCTGACTTTATCATAATATCTCTGCATGCTTCATGGACGCTGTCCTCCTCCACCCTTCATCTGCACATGTTAGCACCAGCCTCACCATATCATTATGCCTGCTCTCTGCCCTATCCTTCAACATATTGTCTAGCTATCACCATTGTTAACAGCTAACTCGAGAATGCAACTTTAAAAAAAAGGGTTTTGTGATTTACACATGAAAGAAGTGAAACTATCACTGTATTCTAACAGATGAAAGGCTTAACAGACAATCAATTCTTCAATGTATAATTACAGTTACATCACACTGCAAATTTTTGCTATAAACTCTGTGTTCCAATCGAGTCCTCCACATCACCTGATGAAGGAGCGTCGCTCCGAAAGCTAGTATGCTTCCAATTAAACCTGTTGGACTATAACCTGGTGTTGTGTGATTTTTAACTTT
>NC_057721.1:54469803-54541433 GCF_004010195.1 Chiloscyllium plagiosum | reverse complement strand
CACACTTTCCTCATTCCTGAAGAAGGGCTTATGCCCGAAACGTCGATTCTCCTGTTCCTTGGATGCTGCCTGACCTGCTGCGCTTTTCCAGCAACACATTTTCAGCTCTGATCTCCAGCATCTGCAGCCCTCACTTTCTCTCAACAAGAGAGAATCCAAACATTGCTCCTTTGACAATTAAGGGCTTTTATCATAGCTGAACTACCACCAGTCATGACTTCCACTACCATCTTTAGCTGCAATGCAGCTCTCCTTGAAGAGATTAGATTAGATTACTTTACAGTGTGGAAACAGGCCCTTCGGCCCAACAAGTCCACACCGCCCCGCCGAAGCGCAACCCACCCATACCCCTACATTTACCCCTTACCTAACACTACAGGCAATTTAGCATGGCCAATTCACCTGACCTGCACATCTTTGGAGTGTGGGAGGAAACCGGAGCACCCGGAGGAAACCCACGCAGACACGGGGAGAACGTGCAAACTCCACACAGTCAGTCGCCTGAGGCGGGAATTGAACCCGGGTCTCTGGCGCTGTGAGGCAGCAGTGCTAACCACTGTGCCACCGTGCCGTCACCAAGAGGCGACGAAGCAGGATGAGCTATCTTGAAGCCATCATAATTTGAATCCATGACTTTGTGCTTCTTGTTCAGGCATGCAACCAGTAAAGATTGAGCCAAGAATTGGCAGCAAGCGACAATTATTTAATTTAGGAGGCAGCATTAGATTTGCATGTTGCAAAATCAGAAGCAATCCTGCATCAGGGTGCTTCTGGGCCTGTGCCCGAAACGTCGAGTCTCCTGTTCCCTGGATGCTGCCTGACCTGCTGTGCTGTTCCAGCAATAAAGTTTCAACTTTGATCTCCAGCATCTGCAGACCTCACTTTCTCCTGCTACTGCAGGTATGCAAGCTCTGCCCAATTTCATAGTCAGAATGTTCAAACTTATTCAGAACATCCAGTTCTCACAATATAGCAGGCTATCATACTGTTACAATGTCTGTGTATCTTGTGTATACAGCAGGGTCTTGCATAAACTCTCAAACTGGCTTTCTTGTTTTACTTTGTGTAATTGCTGAAATCAACTGGACTATCTGCAGCATATGAATTGCATTGTTTCAAGAAGGCAGCTCACCAGCACCTTCTCATAGTCAACGAGGGAGAGGGAATAAATACTGGCTGGTGCCAATAATACCTATACCAATGGGAGGAAAAAAAAGTATTTTGGAGTTCTATGAGGAATTAACAAGCGCTGTAGATAATGGGGAGCTGGTGGATGTACTGCACTTCAACTTCCTGAAGTGACAACATGCCACATCACAAGTGTGGGATCAGAAATTTTTCTGACTGGATGTTATGAAATTTGAAAAAAAACGATCCGATATATAAATGCTGCAAAGAAAATCCAGCTTTAAGCACAAACACACAAAGGCAGGCTATGCAGTCAGGGATTTAAATTCAGAAATTAACTCAAAGACAGGCATGATAGAGAGCGATGTAAAAGAGGTGGAGAGTTTTGTTGCTAATTCGGGAAAACATCCCAGCTATACTGAGGGAGGACATCTTAGAGGGCACTAACAGTGAAGCCAAATGGGTACATATCAGGAACAGGAAAGTACAATCACTTTGATGTACAACAGGCCTCCCAACAGGTGGTAGAAGAACCGATATTTGGACAGACTATGAAAAACGTAAAAACAGTAGGATTCTTGTTCTGGGTGATTTAAACTTCCCCCATACTGTCTGGGACTCGCTTAGTGCCATGAACTTTGATGGGGGAGAAAATGTTCAGTGCGCCCTGGGACACTTTTCAAAACTTTTCGAAATATTACAACGAGGGAAGGGACCATACTGGGGCTGATATTGGGGAATGTGCGCGGCCGGGTGATCCTTGTTTCAGTGGGGGAAAATTTCAAGAACAGGGATCATAATTCCATTACGTCTTAAGTTACTTATGGAGAGGGATAAGAATAGTCTCGTGGGAAGAGTAATTACCACAATATTAAGCCAGAACTAGGGAACGGAGATTGGGGGGGTAAATCCACATCTGTCATGTGGGAATTTTTTAAAGACAATATGATTAGAGTTCAGAACAAGCATGTGTGAAGTGGAGATGGGTTGTGATAACTAACGATCTATGCAAGCTGTACAGGTGTGTCTTACAGCCTGTGCTGAAGCGTTTACATATATGTGAGTCAAGATTGATAATGATTGCTACTGGGTATATAATGGTGACGAGCTGTATTGAGGAATGACCGAGGAGGGTGACGTAATTAGAGGGATATGGCATTTGAGGAAGCATTCACTGACCCCGATCATTCAGTGTGATTATTAAACTCATGGTATTACATCCAGCTGTTTGAGGGTAAGTTCCATGTATTGCTTTTCTTTATTTGATCACTCTCTGTGACTGACTGTTTCCATAACCCTTGTTTTCACATGCCTTGTTATCCTGCTGTACTGCTGTGAACAATGTGCACCTTTCCTCCTTTCCACCTCCTTAGCTCGAGCTCGCGTACAGCATTGAAAAGCTGGGAGTTTGCTCTTTTTCATGGTCAATCTTGCTCCTCTCTTTCTTGGTTCAGTTGCAATTGTGGAATGACAGCCCCCACACCCACTCCCTCCACAAGCACAGTCATTATAGAGGACGTGTCTTTCAGCAATGGTTTAGAACGGGCAGATTGAAAGAAGTCACTGCACACAATGACAACAGCTCAAAGTTTATTCTGTCAGCTAAACCTTTCTGAGTTTCGGAAAGTAATATCAGGAATACAGCCTGACTGACAATTTCCAAATCAATCCTGTCTGTCAATCCGACTCTCAACACAGATGCTTCCAGACCTCCTGATTATTTCCAACATTTTCTGTTTTTACTGGATCTTGTTCATTGCATTTCATCATATCTGTGTTCATTCACAAAGGGTGTGTCAGATCAAATTTTGGGACTCATGGCTTCAAAGCAAGTAACCAAATTCTAAATATTCTACAGAGGTATTTGAAATGACTGCATTTCTATCCTTTAATGTGGGCATTCTACGGATTGTACCAATGTAAAATTAATTTTATATCAAGATAGAGTCTACAAAGACATATACTTGTACTTCATTATATTTTAAATGATGATTCCAGGAGAAAGGACTTCACGTGAATGTACTTTGCTTTCTTTATCCACTCACTGCTCTTCTTCGGAATCAGTGACAATCCCATCATCAATAACAATATCTTGTTCATCATTCATTTCATCTGAGGTAAATGTAAATTAGACAATTATAAATTCAGAAAATTCACAATGTTTTAAGCAAATTAAATGTATGAATCTCACAGATTCCAGTGGAGTTTAGAATAGAACTAGATTTGCAACCTCTAACATGTCAGTGATATCCAGAGAGGATATGAGTGATTAATATGTGGGGATGACAGAATGAACACAGGAATGCATTCATCAAGGTCCAATAAAAACAGAAAATGCTGGAAAGCTTACTTGGCAAACTGCGATAAAATGTGTCCCCTGATTCTAGATCATTATGATCCTAAATTAAATGAGAAAAGTGTGGTATTATTTGGTTAAGAACCAGAAAGCTTTCTTTTTAAAAGTAGAAAGACTGATGTTTGGGTCAAATGGAATAAAGGCACAAGATTACATGGTTTGAGCCAACACTACATTGCAAGAAAACTTGGAATTGGTCTACAATCTGCAATCCATGTACAAATTAATTCTTCAGATCTAAAGGTGACATCTGGTAAATGTGGATAATACATTGCGACTAATGACCACACAGTCCACATCAAATAGCAACTGTGGCCAAGACAGACTCCATTCATTATTCAGTAAGGCAGAAGATGAGTGTTCTTCCTCCAGGCGTCAGGTGGTTAGGGTTTGGCAATGGAGATGGCCCAGGATGTGTATGTTCTTGGGCCAGGGACTTTCATGCCGGAGAAAATGTTCAGTTTGTCCAGGGAAGCGTTTTGAAACCACATGTAAATATTCCAATGAGGGAAGAGTCCGTATTGGGTCTTATACTGGAGAATGAGCCCAGCCAGATGATCCATGTTTCAGTGGGGGAGAATTTCAGGATCAGGGATCATAATTCCATTACATTTTAAGTTACTTATGGAAAGGGTTAAGAAAAGTCTGGTGGGAAGACAATATTCGGCCAGAGCTAGGGAACGTAGATTGGGGGCGGCTGTTAGAGGGTAAATTCACATCTGTCATGTGTGAATCTTTTAAAGACCATGTGATTAGAGTTCAGGACCAGCATGTCCCTCTGAAAATGACGTATAAGGATGGCAAGTTTCGGGAAACTTGAATGACAGGAGAAATTGAGAGCTCAGCCAAAACAAAAGGAAGCATCTGTAAGGTTTTGGAAACTGAAGATGGACAGAGCCCTTGAACAATAAAAGATAGCAGGAAAGAACTTAAACAAAGAACTAAGCAGGTAAAAAGGGGCCAAGAAATGTCTTTGGCAAACAAGAACAAGGAAAATTCCAAAGCATTTTATACATACATAAGGAACAAGAAGGTAGCTAATGAAAGGATAGAGGAGTAAAGAGAGAATTTATCCATGGAGTTGGGGAAGTGCGAGAGATTCTGCAATGGCTTGTTGGTCAAGGAGTATGATTCACACTTTGGGGACTGTACATTGCAGACATGTGAGAGATCCTTGGGTCTCAATTCCAGACGAGTCCAGATTTCTATGGGCAGCAGGTTGGCTCAGTGACAAGTACTGCTGCCTCAAATCGTCAGGCACCAAGTTCAATTCTAGGCTCGGGCAACTGTGTGTGCTTCAGATACACAAGCTAATTGGATTAGTCATGGTAAATGCAAAGTTACAGGAATGGTGTGTCTCTGGGTGGGATGCTGTTGGGAAGGTCAGTGTGGACTTGTTGAGATAAATGGCCTGCTTCCACATTGTAAAGATAGAATGAAATATTTTGCATCAGTATTCACAAAGGAGAAGGACATGGTGGAGGTTGAGGTTTAAGAGGTGTATGTTGACTTTATGAGGTATGTCAACAGAAAAAAGCAGGAGGTGTTGGGTGCTTTACAAAGCATTTGGGCAGATATGTCCCAACGATGTGATGGAATCTATCACAGAATGCTGAGGAAGGTTGGTGAGGAAATTGTTGGGACGTTGGATGAAACCTTTGTTCTCCGGGTCACAGGAAATGTCCCAGAGGACTTGGAGAGGAGCCAATGTTGTTCTTTCGCTTAAGGATGGCAACAGAGATAATCCAGGCGGCACAGTGGTTAGCACTGCTGCCTCACAGCACCAGAGACCCGGGTTCAATTCCCGCCTCAGGAGTTTCCACATTCTCCCCGTGTCTGCGTGGGTTTCCTCCGGGTGCTCTGGTTTCCTCCCACAGTCCAAAAATGTGCAGGTTAGGTGAAATGGCCATGCTGAATTGCCCGTAATATTAGTAGAAGGGGTAAATGTAGGGGAATGAGTCTGGGTCGGTTGCGCTTCGACAGGTCGGTGTGGACTTGTTGGGCCGAAGGGCCTGTTTCCACACTAAGTAATTTAATAACCTCTAACATGTCAGTGATAACCAGAGGTTACTGAAGGGGATATGAGTTATTAATATGTGGGGATGAGAGAATGAACACAGGAATGCATTCATCAAGATCCGATTTAAATCAGAAAATGCTGGAAAGCTCACTTGGCAAACTGCGATAAAAACGTGTCGACCTGATCCTAGATCAGTGTGCCCAACTTACTTTTCTCATTGCATTCAGGATCATAATGTATGTTATGATTTGGTTAAGAACCAGAAAGTAGAAAGACTGAAGTTTGGATCCAAAGGGAATAAAGGCACAAGATAGCATGGTTTGAACCAACACTACATTGCTAGAAAACTTGGAATTGGTCTACAATCTGCAATCCATGTACAAATTAAGTTTCATATCCAAAGGTGACATCTGGTAAACATGGATAATACATTGTGACTATTGACCACACATTCCTCATCAAATAGCATCTATGACCAAAACAGACTCCATTGATTACTCAGTAAGGCAGAAGTTGAGGCATTCTTCATTCAGGCAACGGGTAGTTAGGATTTGGCAATGGAGGCGGCTCAGGTCCTGCATGGACTTGCGGAGTGGAAGTTGGCGTTAAAGTGTTCAGCCACGAAGTGGTGGGGTTGGTTAGTGTGGGTGTCCCAGAGATGTTCTCTGATATGATCTATAAGTTGGCATCCTGTCTCCCCAATGTACAGAAAACCACATTGGATGCAATGGATATAGTAGATGACATTTGTGGACTTACTGGTAAATTTCTGTCAGATGTGGAAGGATCCTTTGGGGCCTTGGATGCAGGTGAGGGGGGACGTGTGGCCACAGGTTTTACACTTCTTGCAGTGGCAGGGGAAGGTGCCAAAGATGGGTTGTGGGCAGGTGGGGGGTGTGGTTATGATAAGGAAGTTGAAGAAAGAATTATCTTTCTGACCATAGAGCAACCCAGAAGGCTTCCTTCTTCGAAGACCGCAATTTTCCCTCCCACATGGTCAACAATGCCCTCCAGCGCATCTCCTCCACTTCCCGCACCTCCGACTCCACCCCTTCCAATGCATCCTCTCATGCCATCCCAACCAGTACCCTTCCACTGACACCCTCATTCACCTGGCTGAACTGGTCCTCACCCTCAACACCTTCTCCTTCCAATCCTCTCACTTCCTCCGAACCAAAGAGGTAGCCATGGGCATCCGCATGGGCCCTAGCTATGCCTGCCTCTTCATCAGGTATATGGAACAATCCATCTTCCACAGCTACACCAGCACCATCCCCCACCTTTTCCCCTGTTACATCGATGACTGTATCGGTGCTACCTCATGCTCCCACAAGGAGATTGAACAGGTCATCTACTTCACTACTGCTTTTCACCCCAATCTCAAATTCACCTGGACCACCTCAGACACCTTCCTCCCCTTCCTGGACCTCTCCATCTCCAGTGACCGACCAGCAAGAACATCTACTACAAACCCACCCACAGTTGCCTGAATTACACTGTGAATAAAGTGAAGTGAGTAGTCATGCAGTTCTTGAATTTCCAGAAGGTATTCGATACGGTACCAAAAGAAAGGTTATTCTGCAAAATAGAAGCTCTGAGTATATAGCATGGATAGAAGACTGGCTGGCTGGCAGAAAACAGAGAGAATGCATAAATGAATCATTGTCCAATGGGTAGGATGTGATGAGTGATGGCCTGCATGGGTCGAGGCTGGACCTCAACCTTTTACAATTTACATCAATGACTCAGAGGAGAGGAACAAAATCATGGCACCTAAATTCTCAGACAACTCCATGATAGGTAGGAAGGTATGTTGTGAAGAAGGCATAGGGAAGTTACAAATGGGAATGGGTTGAATGAACAGGCAAACATCTGGCATGTAAAATATTATTTGGGAAAATGGGAAGTGGTTTTCCTTTACAGTAAGAATTAAAAAATAAAAGTATTTTACTGAATGGAGAACAACAGAGATTTGCGAGTTGCAGAATAAGTTACGTGTTCTGGTGCATGAGTTTGGAGGGAAGAAGTGAGGACTGCAGATGCTGGAGATTAGAGTTGACAGTGTGGTGCTGGAAAAGCACAGCAGGTCAGGCAGCATCCAAGGAGCAGGAGAATCAACATTTCAGGCATAAGCGCTTCATCGGGATTGGGTCATTAAAGTTTACGATGAAGGTACAGCACAAAATCACTAAATGCTATCCTTTACTACAAGAGGAATTAAACATTTTGATTTGATGTGATTTATTGCTGCCACGTGTATGTAAGTACAGTGAAAAATGTTGTTTTGCTAGCTGTGCAGGCAGATCATAGCATTTGCGTCTGTTCTGGAGATCTTAGTCTAACTTCTCCTGAGTCCTGCAGTCTTACCTCCTCCTCTAATTCAGGTTTTCTATTTTTTTCCCTCTAACTATTCAACCACCCCCCCAACACCATTTAATTTAAAGCTCTGTCTACAGCTCCAGTTACACAATTCCTTAGGTCTCTGGTCCTAGCACAGCTCAGATGAAGAGCATCCCATCAGAACAGATGCCTTCTTCCCCAGTGTCTCATGAATTCATGAACTCAAACTCATTTCTCACAATCTTTGAGCCACGCATTGACCTGCTTAATCTTATTGACCCTGTGCATTGGAAGTGGTTCAAAGCAGGTTGACTAGGTTGTTACCTGGAATTAGTGGGTTGTTTTGTGAGAATAGCTTTAACAGGCTGCAGTTGTTTCCATTTGAGTTCAGAAGAGTGAGGGTTGACTTAGTTGAAGCATATAAGATCCTGAATTTAATATAAGATTTGACAGGGTGAGCATGGATATTTCTTTCCCCAGGGGGTGAATCTAGTGCTCATGGTCTGTTATAGCCAATCATGCTTTCTCTACATTAGGCTTAAAACAAAAAGATCCATCAATCAGGTTTCTTTTAACACATAGAAGATTATTGATTTATTATACGGTGAAACATGTACAATGAAAATGTCTAACTGTTCATTCTAAATACTTACCTCTCTAAAGCACCCAAACCAGACATCAAGCTGTTGTCTCGTCCCAACAACTTATCCATTAAACAAAGGAGGGCCCAGACAGAAAGGCACTATGTCCTGCTCACACAAAGAAACTAACAGTAGCCAACCATCCAAATGACTGACAATGTTTCAAACTATCAAGTGAGCCTTCCTCATTAGCTAAAACTAAAGTACCAGAAAACCATCTGTAAAAGTACAAAAACAAGGTTCACCTTCAGACTGAACTCTCACATCTTCTGGGGACCTTCCAAGGCATGGCAAAGGACAGAGACCAACTAATAGACAAAGCAGCTTCACAGTTCTACAGACAGAGACGAGGGAGTGTAAGCGATTGCATGATACTCGGGAAGGAATATAATCTTAAGGGGCCAAATAGGATAAAAAATATATGGTTTATTATTAAACATTATTGTAATTTTGTTCCTAATAAAAATATGACTGATTTGCGTTGGCACTGGCTTGTATTCGTATTGATTTGAAGGCTTTGCTGTTTTGGGATACCTTGGCAAACAGTTTATAACATTCTGGTTGGAGTTGTTTAATTTATTTAAGGAGAAATTAGATAACACTGATAAATACCATGACAGCATGGTGAAACTAGGTGTGTCCATTTTTCATCATGTGTTTACAGGATTGGACGTATAAATTGGGAGGATATGACTAACATGTAACTAAATTTAATTGAAAATGTATAGAAATGCTGTACATGACGAAGAACACCAAAATGTTCAATGAACACTGTTCCAGGAACCTTTCCCATGTTGCAATATAAAGAGCTCTGAATAAAAATCAATTCTCTTGCTAAATATTGAACTCAATTCTTCTCTTTGACAACCTTTCCCCAACAATTGGCACTGTGAGCAAGGTACTGCACCGGTCCATTCCTGACTACGTGAGTCCTAATTGGGTGAGTATGTTTAATATGACCATCCTTTAGTAACAGGGCAAATGCTGTAGTCAATCCTGGCTGTAATTTGCAGCATAAAAAGGACAATGAGGGAGAAAAGAGATGTGCTGTGTTGGTCCACAATCCATAGGTCTAGTCTGCACCATGGAGTTGTTCAACCCCACAGCAGCTCACGTCAACAGAAAAGTGCACTCAGGGAGGCACAAGACCATGGTAGCAGGAAATGGTCTGGAAGGGATCATGCCTAAGGACAATGGTAAAATAATATGGGTCCAGAAAGGGCATTGGTATAAAGTGCACTAGATTGCAATCAGAAGCTTTTCACGGAGATGATCAGGAGGGGGTGTGATTAGACACCCTGATACCAGAGCAGAAAGCTTGGTGGAACGGACAAGGAAATGTGTAATGTGAGAAGGCAGTTGTAATTCTGACAGCCCTCATTAGAAATATGGCCAATGAGAGCCAGGAACCGAGAGGGTGGCAGCTCTCAGATGTGAGAGTTTAAAGTCAAAAGGCTGGACAGTGGTCACAGTCAGGGAGGCACTCAGTACTCTGTTCTACTCAGAGAACAGTGAGGGCAATGACATTGACTGGACTGGATTAGAGGACAAGGCGTATGTGTATCAACAAAGGGTGGGATGACCTACCACCCTATGAACCAGAAAGACCTGCACCTATAGCTGCAGTCTGGGCTGTAGTTAAAAAAATTGAAATGATAGACAGGGAATTCATAGGATAGGAAGCATGTTATCCTCGAACTTTTTACCCCAGCAGAGAGGCAACTGAATTGACCAAATGGTTAAAGCTAATTGGAACCCCACAAAGCCACTTGGGCTGCAAAGTGAGTGGTAAAACAAAGATAAGGCCTGAAAATGAATTTAATTAGCACTTTGAGCTCATGTGTAATTAAAAGAGAAATTCATTGATCAGCAGATATTTATCATAGCTGAGATTTATGAAAGTACATTATTGTGATTGTGTGTTAAATAACTACTGGTTCTATAAAGTGAAACAATAATATGTTTCATTCTCATTACAAGTAAAGAGTAAACAAAGAGTTAAAAACTGAGATTGGAAATACATGTGTGAGAGAGAGAGAGAGATTCTCGTATAACATGTTTGGTTTTGTTCCCCAGAACTCGTGATCGGGGAAAACATTGAGTTTAGTTTGCATTTTGGGAATGTATGGTGATTGAAAGTTGCTTTGAAATGTTGATTTAGAATTTGTTTCTTAAGCATGGTAAAAATTTATCTCTTGGAAGTGGTTACAGTTGATTAAAGTTATTTGAAGAAGAAAACGATTAAGTCAAAAGACATAACTTATTTCCTCCTTCCTCAAAATAATGTACTATCTGTAAAACTTATAAAATGCTGATATCAGGACTAGACAGGGTAGATGCAGAGAGATTGTTCCCAATGGTGTCCAGAATCAGGGATCACAGTCTGAGGGTTCAGGGTGGATCGTTTAGGACAGAGATGCGGAGACATTTCTTCACCCAAAGAGTAGTGAGCCTATGGAATTCATTGCCACAGGGAGTAGTTGATCCCAAAACATTGAATGTATTGAAGAGATAGCACTTCTTATTTTCTTCATTAAGCAGATATTTTCTGAAAATTCTATGAAATTTCAGCAAAATAAGTTAATGGGACCATACAGTTTCCTTTGGAAGAGTTTTACAATGTGATCTAGTAGGGTCGACTGAAAAATGAGATGTATAGAAAATACAAGATTTTTGGCCAAAAAAATGAGGGGCTAACTTATACATGAGATCGACTTATACATGAGTATATACGGTCATTCTACAGTGCTGCTAACACGCCATTCGGCCTTCCTGTCCTCTACTCTCGTTAAAATCATGGATGTTTCAGACAGGGTGCAGAGAAGGTTCACCAGGATGTTGCTTGGACTGAAGGATTTTAGAATTGAGGAGAAGTTGCATGAACTTGGATTGTTTTCAATGGAAAGATGGAGGCTGAGGGCTGATCTGATCGAGTTCAATAAATTTCTGACAGGGTGGATAATTAAAGGCTTTTTCCCATGGTGGAAAGGGCAACTTTTTCCCAGGGTGGAAAGGGTGGCACGGTGGCTCAGTGGTTAGCATTGCTGTCTCTCAGCACTAGAGACCCGGGTTCAATTCCCACCTCAGGTGACTGACTGTGTGGAGTTTGCATGTTCTCCCCGTGTCTGCGTGGGTTTCCTCTGGGTGCTCTGGTTTCCTCCCACAATCCAAAGATATGCAGGCCAGGTGAATTGGCCATGCTAAATTGTCCATGGTGTTAGGTGCATTAGTCACTCTTCAGAGGGTCGGTGTGGACTTGTTGGGCCGAAGGGCCTGTTTCCACACTGTAGGTAATCTAACTACAAAAGGGCACAGGTACAAAGTGTGAGCTGAAACACTTAGGGAAAAAGTTTCACAGAGAGTGTGGGTGGAACACACACTGGAACACACTGCCAGTGGAGGTGGTTGAAGCACGAAAGTTAGAAATGTTTAAGGTGTATCTTCTTAGATACATCATCGGGATGTGAACAAAGGGATAATTGACAGGTGTGTGCAATAAGTGGTGGGTCTAAATAAGGCCTAGGAATTGGCACAAGCTTAGTGGGATGAAGGGCCTGTTTCTGTGTTGTACTATATTGTGTTTTATCGTAATGTATTGAAAAGGTAAGGATTATTTTTCATGTGGATATGTTATCTGATGAAGAACACTCAGTATATGTTATCTGATGAAGAACACAATTTCATGCAAAGAAGTCCAATTCATCAAAACACGTCAGCTTGACCTCCAGAAAATCAACCAGTGATGGAAGAACCGGTTCATCCGAATATTAGATAGTACGTTGTTGTGAAGGTGTAGGTGTACTGTACCTTAGCGAGAGGGAGGAAGCTGGCAAGGACTGACTAAAAGCACAATTGGAAACAAATAGGTGGATTTGCGTTGCCATTGAAAACAAAAACAAATTCAAATTCAGCCAGTTTAAATTGCGTGCTCACAGGGTTTAATCTTTGTATGGTGTGACCTATAAGGAAGTTGAGATTTCTTTTGAACAATCAGATACTTTGTTTCATGTTTCATCTTAAAATGTTAACAATGAGTGTGTGGAATACTCAAAGGTTAATGTTTAATGATCAGTTTAAAGATTGTCTTCAATAACAAAAGTTGTTTTGAACATTGTTACAACGCGGGATAAACCCCTCTGCTAATTTAAACCCGACACACTGAGAAGCTCACCTCTCGCTGTAATCTATTCAATTTTGAGAGGCAAAGAACTAACCCAGAGGTCACTATTTAAAGCAAGAATTAACAATTTTATTCTTTAAGTCCAACAGAGAATATTAAAACCAACAACTATTTACAACTCCTTTCTCTTAAATCTATCTTTACCTGTTCCTCTCCAATACTGGTCCAATAAATTCCCTCTTACATGTATGGCAAAACCAATTTCAAACCCGGTATAGTCTACAGATGATAAACTTTCGCTGTAGGTTCTTCTGGGTCAACTTTGGTGTTCTGCTGTACAAATGACTTATAGACAGCTACCTTTCCGAGAGCTATTTGGCTGGCAGTCTGTTTGTTAGCGCTTGTTGCTGTTCTCTCCCTAACTGTTCAAAATGTCTAGTTTTATACCCCAAATCATGGGATCATTTCATTGGTTTGATGTCATCAAAACACTAAATTCAAATTTGATTGAACTTTGGTATCTGGGGTATTTACAATAATTCACCAAGCCTGACAGCAGGTGGACATATGAGGAGCCTGGCATTTACAAGGATTCCTTTGCAGGTCTCAGCTTGTTCAGGATGTCCAGTTTAACTAGGTATTAAAATGTATAAGACCTGCAAGACAGGAAATGAGCAAGAGGGCAAACTGATGCTGAAAGATGGGTGAGGTAACATACCTGGGCAGGAAGTCAATGTTCAACTTTTTGACAGCAGGTTGAAATTTCGACATTACGTCAGCAGGAAGTTGCAGGTGGGTTAGCCTTCCTGACAATAATGGTTCACTACCTCTGAAAAAGAGAGCACGGATACCCCAGAAGCAGCACAGGCAAGGCTGCATCCTGCCTGCCTCCAGCTCAGATACTGACACCTCGGGTTAAGGTTGGGGGTGGGTAGGGGAATGTCTTTGATTGAGATTAGAGATGGGAGCACCAGCTGCTGGACACTTTTACTGTCACATCTCAGCCAAGGAAGGAATGCCCCAGGTTTGTGGCACTTGGAGGACGCTGGGGAGCAGGCCCCCACTCAGGTAGGAGGGGAGCACATGGTGCCATGCAACAACTAGAGATAGGGGCAGCAGGCAGGTTGGTGGGGCATCAATGCCCTCCCTCCATCCCTGCCCCCATAGCCCAGTGGCTGCAGGAATGTAGTATCATCATGGAGACATTGCTTCCTCGAGCATGTGATTTTCTGGCTGTCTCCATGGACAGGTTGGTGGATGCCATGGAGAGCCTGATCCAGCCCTGTCACAGCCTGCTCGCCGTGCAGACAGAGCTACACACCATCGCCCCAGTCATTGCCTCCCTGCACCCCAGCAAGGTGATGGGGGTATAAGGTACCCTGAGCTTATTCCAGGTGCCCCTTCCCCACAAGGAGACAGGGCAGTGCCAGTAGGCACCCGCCAGAGGAGGAACCATAGACAGGTCCCCCCAGAGATCCCTTCTCTCTCGACACTCCAGAGGTGACAGGCCTTCCACCCCCACCCTGCTTGCCAGTGTCAGACAGTGTCTGGTCAATACCAGAAGGGAGCTTTTGCCCCTGGTGAGGACACCCTCAGCATGTCTGATCCCTCTAGGCACAAACACTCCTACCCCAAAGCTCTGAGGCCAACACATTCTGCTGTACGGCAGGGTCCCTCCAGTCCAACTGCTGACTGACCCAGACACTGCACCGAGACATGGTGGGAAGGATAGAGAGAAGGAAGAAGACTCTCTGAGGGCACGTTGGTGACCCTGCATTGTAGATACATGCTCACATTTGTAAATCTCTGTTTCACCTTCACTGTACAGGTGTGTGTGTTTATTGGTGTTGCCCTTTGATGGGTCCCATGTCACTTGAAGTTCCAGACTGCCCCTCACAGTTGGCAACACTCACCCTGCCCACTCCCAGTGAAGTCACAGCCATTTTCAGTTCCATGTGGTTTACAAGATGATGGAAGACAGCAATGTGGTGAGAAATGCTGTTAATGAGTCTGACTCCAGGTAATAATTACCTTTAAATAGGAATGTCACTGCTGCCTGGCAAGTATCTCAACTTGACTCCTGGGACTCCATTTAAAAATGCCAATTGTTGCCCCTGATATCAAGGAAGGCCTCATTGGGCATTTCACATGATTCTTCCAGATTTCTGTAAGCTGCTTGAACATGAATCTATACAAAGTTGAAACCTCCTTCTACTTAGAGTAAGCAAGTAACATTTAACATTTAGAGCATTAAAATCTAAATTTCCCTAATAGTACTCACTTTTGGCCCCTTGGCCTAAGGAAGCCAATAGTGTGATGTCATCCTTGTCCTTTATGTTCCATCACACATTGATAGTTTCCAGGTGTCCAGCTTAGGTTCGTAAAGGCAAAGGGTTAAACCATCTGTACCATTAGGTCCTTCATTCGAGGTCTCTGACCTAATTGTTCCTGGTTTCTGAATCATCACCGTCTCCCGGTGTCAAATCTATAACAATTGGATGCCAACCAAGACAGGGGAGACCTTTGTAATCCTCGGATGAATTTGTGCATTTGTTCCACGATTCCATAAAAGGGTAGGTCTGATCTGAAAGTTGCAGTTCTAAATTAGAGCAAGACCAACTTTGATGGTATCGGACACCAATGTTCAAAAGTTGATTGGAGAAAGCTATTTGCAGTTAAAGGGACGTCTGGCATGTGGGAGGCTTTCAAAAATGAGATAGCGGGAGTTCAGAGACAGTGTGCTCCTGTTAATGTGAAGGGGAAGACTGGAAGGTGGAGGGAACACTGGACAACTAGAGATATTGAGGCTCTGGTCAAGATAAAGAAAGATGCAAATGTCAGATCTAGACACTGGGATGATGTGAATCCCTGTAGGAGTATAGGGGAGGAGGAGTGCACAGAAGTAGGAAATCAGGAGGGCAAAAAGGGGGCATGTGATAGCTTTGCCGCATGAAGTTAAGAAAAATCCTAATAAATTCTCCATGTCCATTAATGGCAGAAGCATTACCAGGGAGGGAATAGGGTCCATTCAAGATCAATGAAGCTGTCTATGTGTGGAACCACAGGAGATGGGTGAGATACTGAACGAATATTGAACACCACTATTTAGTGTGGAGAAAGACATGGAAGCAAGGGAAATTGAAGAAATGAATAGTGATGTCTTGAAAAAGTGCTTAAGGTCTTAAAATGCATAAAGATCAATAAATCCCCAAGACCTGATCAGGTGTCTCCATAACATTATGGGAATCCAGGGAAGAGATTGCAAGGCTCCTTGTAAAGAGATTAGTTTCACCAACAGACACAGGTGAAATGTCAGAGGTTTGGAGGTGGCTAATGTTGTTCCATTGTTTAAGAAAGGCTGCAAGAAAAAGCCAGGACACGACAGACCAAGTCAGCTGGATCTTGGCATTGGGTGGTGGAGGGATTCTGAGAGTCAGGATTTACATGCATTTGGAAAGACAAAGACTGATTAGGAATAGTCAGTTTGGCATTGGTTGTGGGAGATTGTGTCTTACAAATTCAATTAAGTTTGATGCAGGTACAGTTACGACATTTCAAGGACATGAAACTATAGGAGGTATGGTTTGTAAGTTTGCAGATGATACCAAACTTTTAGTAGGCAGTGAAGAAAGTTCTCTCTCAAAGTGATCTCTTGATCAGATAGGCCAATGGGCCGAGAATTGGCAGATGATGTTTAATTTTGATCAATGCAAGATGTTGTATTTTGGTAAGGCAAACCAGGGCAGGGTTTATCCAGTTAATGGAGAGCACTGGGGAATGTTATTTAACATAGGGACCGAGGGGTGGAGAGTCGTAGCTCCTTGAAGGTGGAGTTGCAGGTAGACAGGGTAGTGAAGTGACAGTGCTTGCATTCATTAGTCAGAGCATTAAGTATAGAAGTTGTGAACATCATGTTATGGCTGTTGAAGACGTTGGTGAGACCAGTTTTGGAATACTGCATACAATTTCTGGTCATCCTGCTGTAGGAAGGATGTTGTTAAACTGGATAGGGTACTGAATAAATTTACTACCATGTTACAGTGACTGGAGGGATTGAGTTATAAAAACAGGCTGGATAGGTTAGGACATCAGAGTCTGAGGGATGACTGTATAGAGGTTGATAAAATCATGAGGGGCATAGATAAGGTGAATATGCAAGATATTTTGTTCAGGGTTCGGGAATTTAAATCTGGAGGGTGTACATTGAAGGTGAAGAGGGAAAAGTTTTAAAGGGGATCTGAGGGGCAACTTTTTCACAGAGAAGGAGGTGTGGGAATGGAATTTGATGGCAGAAAAAGTGGTAGAGGCAGATATAATTGCAACATTCAAAAGACATTTGGACAGGTCTGTGAATAGTATTATGGACCAGATCAGAACCCCCTTCCAAAATATTTTAAGAAAGTCGCCTTTTCATATTTTAAAGGCAACTATAAAGTATCATGTTCCAGAAGCAATATGACTGGTCGAACTCTCAAAATTAAGCAAAACACCATTTATTTAAACATTATAGTTAAAATGCAATTAAAGAAACAGAAATTTAGAATAACTTAAGTCTATTGGAAAACTTAACAGAGTAACAGTTATAGCAACTATTTCTAATTAACTGTTCCAATATACTAATATCCCATAACCATGTCCTTTGGCTAAAAGACAAATTTAGAAAAACAGATTATGTCTCACATGCAATCGAGCAGTCTAGAAAAAGAACCCTCAGCTTTTGACTGTAATTGAGAGGGGGAAAAACTGCTTCCACTTCTTTGAGATCCACAACAGCAACTGCTTAAAGCTAAAAAATTGAAATTTATAAATCCTGGTCTGAGAGAGCTGGTCACACCCATCCAAGTTGCTTCTATTGTTGCAACATTGAAAAACACCTCATGGACTCACAAGCTGCTTACTCTTGTGGTTTTGGTAGGCTGCTCATCTCCCCTGCCTTACAAGCTCTCTTCAAAATAACCAGAACAAAATAACCTCTTAAAGCCACAGCATCGTCACACCTCGCCCATTTAAAAAAAAGATCAATATACAAAGGTAGCATCATTTTTAAAAACCCTTAATCTTACACTATTAGTACACTACTAGCAATAATAAAGCTCCAGCAAAACAGACTGGAATTTTAAATTTCTCCAAAAACTTTAATGGATTTTGATTAGAATGTACAAGTGTCTCAGACTTTACTGGCAATATCAATATTGAAATGTTGTAACAGCAACACCAAGATCAAAATTGTGGGATATTTTCATTGACAATCATTCAATTTTCTGGAAAAATACCAATAGGTCTTTTTATCTTCTCATCATCATCTTGCAAGAGTTCAATACTGACACCCACGTTATCACATCAATAGCCACCTTGAATGGCAATATGTAATTGGTTGTGGTGAACACTTGGGCAGTGGTTAACACAGCTTTCAGGCTGTCAAATGCCTTCTGACAAGTCTCCTTCCACTGAAATTTTCTGCATTTCTTCAATAAGTCAGTCAATGGACCAACCACACCACGAAGATTTTGTATGAACTACCGATAAAACCCACTAAATGCAAGGAATCGTCCCACCACCTTCTTCATAAGTCATAAGACAAAATAAAACTGCAGATGCTGGAATCCAAAGTAGACAGGCAGGAGTTTGGAAGAACACAGCAAGCCAGGCAGCATCAGGAGGTGGAGAAAGATGACATTTCAGGTGTAATCCTTCTTCAAGACTAGGGGTGGGTTTGGGGGCCGTTGCAAATAAAGGGAGAGACGGGGCAGGGTGGTGAAGTGGGGACTGGACTACACCTCCTCCCACCCAGTATCCTGCATGAACTCCATCCCATTCTCCCAATTCCTCCACCTCCGCTACATTTGCTCAGACGAGGAGACATTCCACTTGCGACTATCCCAGATGTCCACCCAGTTTGAACAACGCACTTTTCCTCCCTCCATCATCCAGACGGCCCTCCGCTGTGCACCTCTATTCCCAGTTCCACTGCTCAAAGCATCCCCTCAGCGCACTATGGAGAGAGACCCCTTATCCTCACCGACTCTCCACATCCAACACATCATCTTTAAAGACTTCCGCCAACTCTAAATAGAGCCCACCTCCAAGAACATCTTCCTTTCCCCACCCCTCTCAGCCTTCCACAAGGACCGTTCCCTCCAAACGCCCTTGGTTCACACCACCCCCACCACTGAAACCCTAGGTGCCTTCCCCTGCAAGCAGAAAATTGCCAAAATTACCAAATCACCACCTCCCTCCCTTCCATCCAGGGCACCAAACAGTCCTTCCAGGTGAATCAGAGGTTCACCTGCTTCTCTTCCAACCCAGTTTACTTCATCAGGTTCTCCCAATGTGCATCGGGGAGACCAAACATAAACTTAGGGAACAGCTCACTGAATATCGCAGTTGGGGCCACAGGGGCCAACCGGACCTCCCAGTCACTGCCCATTTCAATTCCTCCAAACACTCCCTTTCCGATATGACTATCCTTGGCCTCCTCCATTGCCAAAACAAACCACTGTGTCTATTGGAGGAACCATACCTTATCTTCTGCCTGGGCACTCTACAGCACAGAGGACTCAATATTGAGTTCTCCAATTTCAAATTATCTCCCTCCCCATCTCTGACTCCCTTCTGAGTCCCACCTCCTCACTGCCACTGCTCCCTGCCACCAACCAGATTCATTCATCCCATTGACCAACCAGGTCATACCCTCTGTCTTCAACGATGCCCACTTCACCACCCTACCCTTGTCACCCCCTGTATCTGCAGCTCCCCCCACATCCACCCCAGTCCTGAAGAAAGGTTACAGCCAAACTCTCGACTTCCATACCTCCTGATGCTGCCTGGCTTGCTGTGTTCTTCCAGTCTCCTGCCTGTTTACTCTTCATTGTAATGGTACCATTACTACGGGTAAGCTCCATTCACTGTAACTCACTTCAAGTATGCTGTCTTTGAGCATGTGTTCAATCTCTATTTGAACCTGTGTCAACCTTAGAGGATTAAGTCAGTAAGGATGTTGCTTAATTGGAACAGCATTTCCTATATCTACATCATCCGTAGTTGGTTAAGTACTTCACAGCGTATTCCCATAAATCCCATGACTGTAATAACCATATCAGATCATTTTGATTTTTCTCTGGATGGGAACCCAATAATTTTTCCTATTTTTTGACAACTGTCTCACTGTCTAATCTAATTCGAGGGAAGACCAATTCGGATTCATCTGAAGATTTTTCACTCTGTGTTGTAACCAGTAACCCATTCTCCTTTTACTTTCCTTCCCTATCAAAGTATCTTTTGAGCATATTCACAAGGCACACTCTATGAGGTTTCTTTTATCTGACATTAGTATTAAATAATTCACCTCAATCAATTTCCTTTTGATTTGATTTGTTCTTAAAGGTTCACCTACCCCTGGAAGTAACACTAACACTTCCTATCTGCGAACAAAATTGCGGATTTTTGATTTCTTGCCAGCTTCCTGTTTCATCACATGCTGTGTTATTTCTAAATGCTGTCTAGCCAACTTCCCCACTCTATTTAATCTCTCCTTTAAAATTTGACACAGTCCAAATATGTGGACCCCGACCTCTGTCTCACCAATTTCTCCTTAATTAATTTCAGTGGTCCTCTCTCATCATGCCCAAAACCTAATTCAAATTCACTGAATGAGGTAGATTTATTGGTACACCTGTAATTGTGAAAAGTACAAATGGAATTCCTTTATCCCAATCTTCTGGATTATTTTAGCTATAAACCCTCACATAGGTTTTAAAGTCTAATGACACCATTCTAATGCTCCCTGCAATTCTGGATGGTACGCAATGGATTTGAATTGTTTTATTTCCAGCTGTCCATAACTTTCTAGAATAAGTTTGATGTAAAGTTTGACCCTTGATCTGATTGTATCTCCATAGGTAATCTGTATCTCGTGCAAAAATTTAGAAACTCCTCTAAAGCCTTTGAGCTGTAATGCTGCATAATGGAATGGCTTCTAAAAATCAAGTGGATACATCAGTCATTGTCAACAAATACTGATTCCCATTTTTTCTTTTAGGTAGATATCCTACGCAATCAATTCACACTCTTGTAAAAGGTTCCACAAATGCGGAAATTGGTATTATCAGTGCCTGACGTTTTCCAATTACCTAGCATGTATGACATATCCTGCAAAATTCAATTACATCCTTATGCAATCCAGGACAGTAAAAACTTTTATTATATTTTGGCTTGAGTTGTCCTTCCTTACAAATGACCTCTTACGGGTAATTCATGTGCTACCCGCAACACCTCTTTTCTTTGTAATTACCTCCAGACTTGGTAATGAAGCCTGCCAATAAGGGTGGTGCTGGTATTGTCTGGCAGACCAACCTCTACATTGCAGAGGCTGAGTGCCAGCTCTCTGATACCTCCTCCTATCTCTCCCTGGACTCTGACCCCACCATGGAACATCAGGCCATTGTATCAACTATGGTCACCAACCTCATTTCATCTGATGATCTCCTCCTCACTGCCTCCAAGCTGATTGGCTCCCAAGTCTGCACAGCTCACTTCTACTTCCTTCCCAAAACACACAAACAGGACCACTCCAGGCAGATCCATTGTTTCAGCCTATTCCCGCCCCACAGAACTCATCTCTTCCTACTTCAACTCAGTCTTTTATCCCCTGTCCAGTCCCCGCCCAGTTACATCCGCGATTCTTCTGATGCTTTGCACTAGCTTCAGAATTTCCAGTTTGCAGACTCCAGCCATCTCCTCTTTACCATGGATATGCAATTCCGTAACATGTCCATTCCCCATCAGGACAGGCTTTGGGCATTGTGGGACTGCCTACAACATGTGGACTGGAGCTGTTTGAGAAGGCAGCTCACCACCATCTTCTCAAGGATAACTAGGGACAGTTAATATATACTGGCCAGCCAGTGATGTCCACCTCCCATGAATGAATAAAATTTGATACCTGACTGAACCATTTTGGGTCAGTTTCTTGCCTTAACTATGTCTGGTAAATGAAACAAAGTTCATCTTTGCTCTCAGGGAAATTGACTTTTGAACTCTATAAGAACCTTTTTACCTTCCCATGTATTTCTCAGATGTTTTCCAAAACAGGGATCCTCATTCTGCAGGTGATTCCAAAATTAACAAGGGCTCAATTCTGCATGAAATTCTTCCCCTGTCTTTTTTTTTACTCTCGCTCTGAAGTTCCTTTCTCAATCTGAAAATCATCACTCACTTTGGTCTTGGAGCTCTGAATATTCCATGAAAGTAAGTGTTTTTGCTCTGTCAATGCTCTTTCTTTTGTGTCAATCAGATGAAATTATACAATGGGATTTTAGGAAGTCTTCTGTTATCCTGACATTTTCTTGGTTTCCAAGGATTAATAGCATAAGTTGTACCTTTACATCAGCAGTTTCTTTGAGATAGACAGCTCCAATTCTTGTTTAACTTTAATCTGTTTGAGCTATTATTCTGGTGTGACCTTAAGCTATATTAAGGCACTCTGTACCTCGAAAAGCTCCACAGTTCAATCATCTGCTTGTTGCCTAAAATGTCCTTGTCTGTTTGCATGGTTTGCTGATGAGACTCCATGATAGCCAATTTATGCAGATTTCAAATCTCTGAAAACTAATATTGGTATGATCCCACTTGGACTTCAACCTGTCCTTTTCCCTGCATAGTATGTTTACTGGCTGCTTGCTGATTAGATTCCCTATAGTATGGAAACAGGCCCTTTGGCCCAACAAGTCCACATGACCCTCTGAAGAGTAACCCACCCCCTGACTAATGCACCTTAACACTATGGGCAATTTAGCATGGCCAATTCACCTAATCTGCACATCTTTGGATTGTGGGAGGAAACCAGAGCACCTGGAGGAAAAAGACACACACACTGAAAACTCCACACAGACAGACAGTCGCCTGAGGCTGGAATCAAACCCAGATCCCTAGTGCTGTGAGGCAGCAGTGCTGATGACTGAGCCACCGTGCTGCCCCATTGTTGTTGGCTATGTTTGGGAAATTTAGATTTTTAAACTCGAAGGGTTAAATAATATTTCCATACCAGAAGTCGAAGGCAGGTTTCAACTTTGCTTGGAATGATCCTTGTGCAACTTAGAGACTTGTGTCAGCAGGATCCTGGTATGTATCTGTGTCAACAGGCAACAGTGTTAATGGAAACATTCTAAGAAGACTTGGAGAGGAGACAGTGTAGAACAGCCACTGACGAAGGACGAGACAGGAATACCTGGGATGAAATTGGTTGTTTACTCTCTGATTTAATGAAAATATATGAAAATGCAAACATACTAAGTAGTAGCAGAAGGCCATTTGGCTGTGTATGCCTGCTTCGATAAGATCATAGCTGATCTGTTTGTGTTGTTATGGACCAGGCTAAACCCTCGTCAAATATATCCCAAAGAAGATAGTCAGGATCCTAACTTTTATCTTCTTTCAAGGCAAGTGTAATTTAATTGGTTAAACACAGAGCTGTAAGCAGTATACATGTTATTCTTACTCAATTGTTAACATACAAACAAAAGAATGAGTCCAATTGGAAAACAAAGCAGAATAATTTAATTATTAAACAGCAATGGTTCCCATAAAGTAGATCCTGTAATTACATCATTGGCAAAGGCAAAGTCAGTAAAACTGATTGTCTCACATGCGATTCTGGCAGCAGAGAGAGAACTCAAGCTTTTAGCTGTAAAAGGGAGAGGGAGAGAGACAGCTTCTATGGCCATCCTCCAATCCCCAACACCTCACTGAAAGCTAAACTAAAACCCTGGATTTGTGGGAGCCTGACTCCATCCATTCATGCTGCTCTTATTGTTCCAACTTTAAATTCCAAAAACCCAATACTCTGAGAAAAATGTTCTCATCTCTGTCCTAAAAAGGGACCTAATTTTAACACAGTGCTCCCTTGACTGACCCACAAGAAAAAAAAATCCTTTCCCCATTCACCTTTCAAGCTCAGGATGTTATAAAGCTCCATCAATTCATCCCTCACTCACCCAAACCCCAGAGGAAACAAGACCAGTTTATAATAAGCTAGCAAACAAAAAGAGAAATTGCTGGAAAAGCTCAACAGGTCTGACAATGCCTGTGTAGAGAAATCAGAGTTAACATTTTGGGTCTAGTGACCCTTCCTGTCAACCTCCTTTGAGCATGAGAATGCATTGACACCTTTTCTTATATAAGAAACAATAACTGCACAAGAGACATTGAGATGATCAAGCAAGAGAAAAATTTCTAGACAGGCAGTCAATGGTACCTAAAGACGGGGCTCCCTTGTTCCAGACTGACCCACAAGAAGAAACATTTGTTCCACATAAACCTTTTCAATCCCATTCAAGATGTTATAAATCTCCACTAAACCATCCCTCACTCACCCAAACCCTAGAGGAAACAAGCTCGGAGTGTCAAACTTATCCTTGGAAGACAACACACTCATTCCAGGTAGTAATCCAGCAAACCTCCTCTGAACATCAAAATGCATTTAAATCTCTTCTTCAATAAGAGACCAAAAGTGCACAAAAAGACATTGAGAGTGTAAGGAAAGAAACAGATTCCAAGACAGACATTCAATGGTACCGAGAAGAGAAGGAAAGGAAGGAACACTGAAACAGGCAGTCAGAGACATTGAATGGTGAGTAATTTTACTTCCATTTTTCTTATCACCGGTTTAAATAGTCTAAATGTGATCAGGACGGGCAGGACAGCTCAGCTATGTAGGGCACACATCCTCTACTATGTGAGCAATGAGACACTTCATGTGGGTTTCATGGTCACATGTGCAGGGCCTAATTGGAGCTGCAAAGACTTGAGGTCCAGATTAATGTTTAATGGTTATAGAGAAAAGAAATAAAAACTCCCAGCTTTAGGGAAGATAAAAGATTGACTGCTGAGCTCGGGGCTAACAGAGAGTGTGCAGAAATGGGTCTTTGTCTGATTGGTAGGATATGATGAGTAGAGTCCCTCGGGGCTCTGTGCTGGAGCTTCAACTTTTTATATATTACATCAAGACTTCAACGAATGGAGCAAAGGCGTGAAAGCTGAATTTTTTAAATGGCACCCAAACTGGCAGATGGAGAATAATGTGGGAAAATATGAAGTAATTCAGTTGACAGGAAACTTGAATGGCAGAATAGTAGTGAAATTGAGACTGACTGCAGAATTCTGAGTTGTATAGGGATAGAGATGCCTTTGGGTCACAATTAAGTAGTTCACAGCGATAGCACCGAATCAAGAAGATCCTACCTAATGGGATCGTCTCCTTTATTGTGAGAGGATTAAACATAAAAATAAGAGTGTGTTTCAGGTGTACAAGGCATTTGTGAGGCAACATTTTGGTTACTGCATGAACTTTTGGACTCCAATTTTAGGTAATGGTGTGTTTGAGGTGGTTCAGAGAACATTTACTCATTTGGTACCTGGAAGGAGTGGAGTATCTGTGAGGATATACCTCGTTGGACATACCAGGCTAGTTTCTGCTGGTCCTTAAATAAGTGATGGTTGACTTTAGTAAATAATATCCAGAATGGTCTTGAGAAAGGGATTTGGAAAATATATTTGTAGATCACTCCAGAGATATATGGGGTAATGTTTTATAACTAGAGGTTACTCCTTTAAGTCAAGGACAAGGAGGATTTTTCTCTCCCTCTCTGAAGAATAAGAAAGCCCTGGACTGTCTTCAGAAAACATCAAAAGAGGTAACACCTGAATAAAAAGGTGACATAATGTTTACCTTGAGAAACTGGTTCTGTTTGGCAGAAGTCAATCATCTCAATCCAAGAACATCACTGCAGGCGTACTCAGGGTAGTGTGTTAGGACTGGCCAATATCAATGACTATCTCACCACCCAAGGTCAGAAGTGGGAATGTTAATCATGATTGCACCATTCATGACTCCTCAGTCATTGAAACAGTCCATGTCAACGTTCAATGAGAACTGGGCAATATCCAGGCTTGGACTAAAAATTAGCAAGTAACATTCATGACACACATTTGCCAGGCAACGACCATATCAAATGGAAATGTCGTATGATCCTCAGTTGGTCGGATCTTGGGCTACCCACAAAACACAATAGTCAGCCAGAATGAACCCTCCTCACACTCTCTCACTGATAAGACCCACAGTTCTCCAATGTCTCTGCCACCTGCAACTTATTCCCTCCTCATTCTTCCTTTTGATCTTTGCTCCAGTCACATTGTCTTTTCTCTCCATTTACTTCCCTATAATCAATGTTTACTGGCCCTGAGAGTTTGTGTTTCACTGTGATTATGGTTTGATTTTTAGTGAGAGCTGAAATAATAGTGACTCATCTGTAATTATCTCCCTTGTCCCTGTCTCCATTTTGCTGCCGCATTTCACAGTCTCCAGTTCTCCAGCATGGCTTTCCTTTCTGGGGCATTTTGTGAAATTAAACTCCCTCAGGATCCTTCAATGAAGAATATCCAATTTTGTCATTAATTGATTTGAAATTTAATTTTTGTTGCAGACTTACAACAAGCGAGTGCATTGTGAACTTTCAATATGGATAAACAAAGTACAAGAAAATCTCTTCCCTTCTCCATACGTCTCTCCCACTTCACAGTGCTGGCATTGATGGCTCTACTGCTCCTGGTGCTGAATTTGTATGGCATAATGGTATGTAGATTGGTATCATCAACATATTTAGAGAAAACTAATTGTAGGTTCAAAAGCTCATATAGGAGCAGAATTAGACCATCTGGCCCATTGAGTCTGCTCCACTATTCGATCATGGCTGATATGCTCCTCACCCCCATTTCCTTGCCTTCTCACCATATCCCTTCAACCCATTACCAATTAAAAATCTGTCTAACTCCTCCTTATGTTTATTCGCTGTCTCAGTATCCACCACACTTTTGGGTGTTGAATTCCATACATCCACATCACTTTGGGAGAAGTGCTTTCTCCTCAACTCTGTTTTAAGTTTGCTACCGTTATCCAAGACTATGACCTCTCATTCTCGAATGCCCTACAAAAGGAAGCATCCACTCCACGTCTATTTTATCTACATCTTTTATCATCTTGAGTACCTCAATTTGATCTCCCCTCAAGCTTCTAAATTCCAGAGAGTATAGGCCTAGACTGTTCAATCTCTCTTCATATGACAAACCCCTCATGTCTGGGATTCATCTACTGAACCTCCTCTGAACTGTCTCCAATGTCACAACATGTTCACTAAGGTTCATGGTAATATTACTTAAAAATTGAATAGTTTGTCTCTCAGGCCCAGGCATTTCAATTTATAAATACTATCTTAATTATTTCACATGCTGTCTCTTGAATCAAGGGCTGAGGTTTTCCCAGTTTGAGTCCTGTGGGAATATATTTTCTCACTGCACAGTGACTGTTCCAGACCTCAGGCCTTTCTCTCAGTTACCACTTGTGGGCAGTGCCTGACATTGATCTGATGAGGACACTTTGTCTTACACTCTCCATCTCTCCCATTGCTTCCCTAGCCCTCTACCTATAATTTAGGTCATTGCCATTAGCTGTTTTGACAAAAATGTCCTCTACACAATGCCACAAGCTTCTGTTTTGGATCCTGATTCTTGACCACAGATCTATGGTCACATGGAGCAGGATATCTAATGAGGTATTGGGATCCGGAGTGCAGGATTTCCTTTCTTTGCTTTTATTCTCTGCTGCCATACTGCCTCACTGTTGTGACATTTTGACTTAAGTTGTAGCTTGATGAACTTATCATTGCAGTTTTGAATAATCAGTGCAAGCTCCTTCCAGTCCATTAAAGACAATGATTCCACATTTCAAGCAGGCTTCAGGGAGTCTTGGAAGCATTTTCTGTGTCCTCCCCTGGATCATTGGTCATGTAGGAGTTTAGAAAATAAGGCCAGGAGAGTGAGATAGTTTTTAACCTTCCAGGCAAAGAGCCCAGTCCATCACAGTTTGCAGAAGTTTAGACTGAATGCTGATGGAGCTGAAATTGAGAAGGACATGAGCACTTGTTTAATCATCACATGTTGAATCTGAAGGATGAAACAGGAGAATTTGTGATAGAATTTCTCTTGCCGTTTTCATGTAACACTGACAGGTAGGCTGGATCCCCCTGTAGCATAGGGGTCTGGTGGAATCAACTGCTCTGTACACTCAAAATTCCACTAGCTTGTGGTGGTCTTTGTTTTCAAACAGTCATTACCATCCCTTTTTAGGATGCTGAGCTGTGCAATCTTTCTCCTCACTGATTGTAACTTTTTGAGAGAGGTACATACCAGCACAGGTACGGGAAGTGCTTAGCAAATTATAGTCATAGATACGTACAGAATGGAAACAGACCCGACAGTCCAACTCATCCATCCCAACCAGATATTGGAATAAATCTAGTCCCACTTGCCAGCATTTGGCACATATACCTCTAAACCCTTCCAATTCATATACCTATCCAGATGTCTTTTAAATTTTCTTATTGTCCGAGTCTCCACCACTTTCTCTGGCAGCTCACTCTATACACACACCACCTGTGCATGAAAAAGTCCCTTTTAAATCTTTCCCATTTCACTTTAAACCTGTGCCCTCCAGTTTTGGACCAACCCACCCCAGGGAAAAGACCTTATGTATTTACCCTATCTATGCCCCTCATGATTTTATAAACCTCGATAAGGTCACCCCTCAGCCTCCGACCCTTCAGGGAAAACAGCCCCAGTCTATTCAGCCTCTCCCTATAGCTCAAACTCTCCAACCCTGATAACATCCTTGTAAGTATTTTCTGAATCCTTTTAATTTTCACAACATCCTTCCTGTTGCGGGGAGGCCAGAATTGTGTGCAGTATTCTGAAAGTGCCCTAACCAATGTCCTGTACAACCTCAACATGACCTCCCAACTCTTATTCTCAATGCACTGACCAAAAAAGGCAAGTGTACCAAACACCTTTGTCACTATTCTATCTACCTGCAACTCGACTTTCAAGGAACTGAGAACCAGCATATCAAGGTCCCTATGTTCAGCAACACTCCCCAGGACCTTACCATTAAGTGTATAAGTCCTGCCTTGATTTGGTTTGGCTTCAATATGTAAGGGAAGTGAAACTAATCAGGCATAGGTTGATATGAATTCACTATTCTCAAGGAGAGATAAAGTTGGATGTAGAATTGAAAAGATCGAGAGCTGCTTGCATATCTGGTGTAAAGTGGATAAGTACAAGTCAAGATCAAGTTCCTGAATGAGCCCCATGTTCCAAGTGAAGCATTAACTTTGTTTCTCTCTGCACAGAGTCTCTGAGACCTGCTGTGTATTTCCAGCAGGTTCTGGTTTACACCAAACTTCTGTAGTTTCAGTTTCTCCCCATAATTTGACACCATGGAATTCAGTGTGGTAGTTAGTAAAGCTTTCAAGCTTTCTCTGACCCTCTGACATTCTTTTATCCATTCATATTTCTTGCCTTTCTTTAACAAACTTGCTTAAGTAACTGCTTTTAACAATTTTGCTTAAAGTTAAGATGAATTTTCCAAGAGAATCCATTCATGCTGATACATGGCAATGTTTCATGTTTTGTCTTTGACACAGTGAACTCTAAAATACCTCTGATTTTTGCTTCGCTGGGTGCTATTTGGTCTTTCCGTAAGTTGTCTGTGCTTTGGCAACTTCACTTTTAAGTAACCATTCGGACCAAATTTGCTCTTTGTAACCAATTTGTTTAATTATTGCAAAGATTTCTCCTTATTTTGGCCACATTGTTTCTTGTTATGATGCCAGCTGATGATAATAATGAACAAATCAGATCCCAGAATGAAGCCTGGCATGTGAATTCGTTTTAGTTAGTTAGTGTGGTGGTTCATCACTGCAAAATATTTCACAAAGCTGCACATGTTCTTTAATGAAAGAATATAAACAGGAAAAGTTAAAACAAACCAAATAATATAGAACATTGAACATTACAGCGCAGTACAGGCCCTTCGGCCCTTGAAATTGCGCCAATCTGTGAATAGAGACAACAATTTAGACACAATTACACGATAATCAAATCAATGTTTCAACATTTTTCCCAACACCATCTGTTTCAGAAACTCAAGTCCATCAAAATTATACTCTTGTCTCAACTCTTTCAGTTTCTACTCAAATGGTTCTTCCATTTTCTTTTGTGGAATTTTAGACAAAAGTTTACAGTTCCTTTCTGAATCTGATTGCATGAAACTTCCACAAGTGTGATAGACTAAACCTTTTTGTTTTGAACAATGTGAAGATTTTTATTCCAAATTTGATTTGATTTATTTATTTATTGTCACGTGTACCTAAGTACAGTGAAAAGCTTTGTTTATGAGCAGTGCAGGCAGATTGTGGTAAGCAAGAGCAGACAGATCATAGTGTGAAATAATAACTTGGACAGTTACACTATACAGGGCATGTGCTAGGCTGGATCAACATTAACACCATCAGCATTATCTGAAGTTAGATAGTCCATTCATAAGTCTAAGAATGACAGGGAATAAGCTGTCAATTCTCCTGACTGAGAGATGACATGGGCTAGAAAATCATTACTGCTACAGTGACCTATTCCCTGAACTGAACTAAACAAGATTGTGCTGTTGGGAGATAAATTGTTCTCTATTCAACCGAACTCTGGGCTATCAGCTCTGAAGTCAAAACAAAACTAACAGATGAATGAATTTACACTGCCTGTTCTAAACCTAGAAATAAAACCTAGAAAGTGGCACAGTGGCTCAGTGGTTAGCACTGCTGCCTCACAGCGCCAGGGACCCCAGTTCGATTCCAGCCTCGGGTGACTATCTGTATGGAGTTTGCACATTCTCCCCATGTCTGTGTGTGTTTCCTCCGTGTGTTCCAGTTTCCTCCCACAATCCAAAGATGTGCAGGTTAGGTGAATTGGCCATGCTAAATTGTCCATACTGTCCAGGGATGTGTAGGTTAAGTGCATTAGTTAGGGATAAATGTAGAGTAATAGGGTAGGGGAATGGGTCTGAGTGAGTTACTCTTCAGAAGGTCGGTGTCGACTTGTTGGACCTAATGGCCTGTTTCTGCACTGTAGAGATTCTATATAAACATCTTCTCCATTAACAACACAGGGGCCTGCCAGGCATTTGGCTGCACTCATGCATCTTCTTGGAATTGTATCACAGGATGGTTACAGCACAGAAGGAGGCCATTTGTCCCATTGTGTCTGCACTGGCTCTTCAAATGAGCATCATTACCTTGTGCCAATCTCCAACATTTCCCCATACGCTCGAAGGTTATTCATATCCAAATAATCATCCAATGTCCACTTGATTGCATTTTATTACCTTTATTCCATTGAAACAATGTAAACAATGCAGCAGGTGAACATTGCATCAAAGAACTAATTTTATACCAACCGGAGTTCAGAAATTAACAGTCTACCTTTTGTCTAACCAGTCTGTCTTTTGTTTCTGACATGAACAAGCTGCTATTATTCACTGTTGGAAAAATTCTTGGCGTTTATTGAACATGACAGATAGGAACTCTGACACATTGTTCAGGGTGCTTATCAACTGAGAGCTGGATTTATGACATTTCTTGAGATTATGACTGAAGTTATGAGAACCAATCCTGCTGAGATACAGTTCTACAGACTGATCTCATACCTTCATTACATATCACCTGACCTGAGGCAGGATCTCAAACTGATGCCCAGGTTTGTTCCTCATGCTATGCCTCATCCTGTGCTCTTCCGGCAGGCATCATTACACAGTGTGAGAATTGGGAATACAAACTGATAGTGAGGGGAAAGTACACAATCTCAGCAGTGCTGAAATCTACTCTGCACAGACTGGGAATTAAACTGGGAACTTTACTGGCCTGGTCACTTTCAGGAGACGATCACTGGGAGTCAAGGGTTAGACTTTCTGATGACCTGTTTCCTCTCCTGAGCTGAGCTGCAGTATATAACTGAATTAATGCTCACTGTCACATTGAAATATATAATGATTTAATTAAGATGCTGAAATTCTGAAGAATTCCCTATTATTCATGAAAATGTATTGCTTTTTTCACAGTATGATAACACTGCAATTATTGGATCTTATCCCAAATGGAGGAGATATCCAATTCCAAAGTTTAATCACACCATGAGGCAGAAAGTGGAGACAAGGAATCTCCATTGGACAGACAAGCTGGTTCAAAATGGCTACCAGAATCACAGCTTCACCCCTGAAGAAAGGTCAGAGGGAATGTTCCTTATGAAAATGATCGAATGGCCTAAATCACCCAACTCTTCTATGCCATTTCGGAAAAGCAGTGACCCAGCACATGTTCGTTTTGTAATTTTAAATTCTGCAAAGACTTTCTATGTGGGGGATCAGCTGCAAGTGATGCTGCAGATGTATGATTTTGACGGTCACCCAAAGCAATATGGGGGTGACTATCTCCAAGCTCGGATCCACACCCCAGCTTTAAAAGCTGGTTCAGCAGGAACAGTTATAGACAATGAAAATGGATTTTACTATATCAATTTTACTTTATTTTGGCCGGGGAAAATTGAAGTTTCTGTTTTACTGGCTCATCCCAGTGAAGGGATCCAAACACTTAAAAGACTACGTGAGGAACGACTAACGAGAGCATATTTTAAAAGTACCTTCAAGAATAGGAACATTTTAGAGACTACTCAATGTAACCTTTATTTGGCTCAGACTGGGCCACTTTGTAACTTTACTGATCCCAGGACTGGGGAGCCCTGGTTCTGTTACAAACCAAAGAAGCTTCCCTGCTCTGCTCGTATTAGCTCGACTGTAGCAGGATTTCTAACAAATCTCTTCATTGGAGAAGAGAAGCTTTATTTCCAAAGGTACGTCGCTTGAAGTATTTTTATTTACATTTTGTTTTCTCAGTCTTCTGTCTGACTCAGATTCTAATAGAGAAGCACAGAACCAGACTTCTCAACATTGGAAAGTCAATTGTAACCTTCACTTTGGGATACAGTCTTTATATCCTTTGAGGTGCAATGATTTGGCATCGGGTGGTGAGGGAGTGGCAGTGGAGAAGGCCCAGAACCTGCATGTCCTCGGCTGAGTGGGATGGGGAGTTGAAATGTTGGGCCACAGGGCATTAGGGTTGATTGGTGCGGGTGTCCCGGAGATGTTCCCTAAAGCACTCTGGGAGAACTTGTCCAGTCTCCCCAATGTGAAGGAGACTGCATCGGGAGCAACGGATACAATAAATGACATTGGTGGATGTGCAGGTGAAACTTTGATGGATGTGGAAGGCTCCTTTGGGGCCTTGGATGAAGGTGAGGGGGGAGGTGGATGTCAGGCCCCAAATGGAGAGCTAGGAGTTGGGGAATTGTATGGCACCAGAGGAGAGGAATGTGGATGTAGGGTCAGAATCTGGGGAGTGTTAGAGACAGGGACGATATAGTTGGAAGTGTGTGAGATAAAATAACTACCGAGGAGTTAGACTGTGTTTTTAATTGTCTGGGACCTATTTGCATAATTGTTCTGAACCTTCCCAATTCTCCAAATTAAATGGATACCCCGGGGAATAACCAGGGGAATTTCCCAGTGAATTCCTCTGCAGAATCTGCAACTGTAACTCCATCTATGCTGGTGAAAGAACTATTTAGCCACTAAAAAATCCAGGCCAATTTTGGTAGGAAAGAAGTTCCAGGTTTTTGAATTCGTGGTAGTGGCAATGAACGAAACAGTGATATATTTCCAAGTCAGGATGCTTTGTAACCTGGGGAGAATTCTGACTGCTCTAGATGTTAGAGTTCACAGTTATGAATGGTACTCTCACTGAAGTCTTGGGAAGTTGTTGCATTGCTAATGGTACTCGCCATAGGAACTGTGCACTGGTAGAGATACTGCAAGTTAAGGTGGTGGGCTTATTTAATTTATTATTTACTTATTTACTTTTTTTGTATTAAACGTAGAATACAAATGGTATTTTGTATAGACCTTTGCTCCCTGTCTTACAGGGAAGGACACATTTGATCTGGAAATGGGACAGAGGAAATTTACAAGAATGCTGCCTGGGTTACAAAATTGTCACCATGAAGATTGGATAGTCTGGGAGTGTTTTCCTCAACAGAAGATGTTAAAGGGTGCCTTAACTGAGTTGAACATTATAATGAAGGGCTTGAAGGGACATGAGGAAATAATGTTTCTCGCCCAGAGGATTGCATGTGTCTGAAATCACAACTGTTAGATGGATGAGGTAGAAACCCCCAACTCATTTAAAGAAACTGAATCTGCACCTGGAGACCTGTAACCAGCAAGTGATAGTCCAGGTGTTGGAAAGTGGGATTAGAATGGGTGTGGTTTTTGAGTGGCACAGATACAATAGTCAGTGTGTTCTCTCTGTCTTTGCTTTAATTCTTCTACAGCTCCATGGTGTCAATCAAGCAGGCAATTTTGTCCTGAAAACACCAAACTTTTTACATATTATTGGAGCTACACTGATCCCAGCAAGTGGGGTATATCTCAATAAACTCTTAACTTAAACCATGTAAGTGGCTGAAAGTCATTGGAAATAAGTTACTTAATACAGCATGTGAAACCTCTACCTTTTTAAGTACAATAATTTTGAGAGGACAACATAAACATCACTTGCAATTCTTGACCTCAATGAGATGTTGAGGCTTCTTCATTGATGATTTCCCAGCCAAAAGGAAATTGAATGAGCAGTTAATGGAAAGTTTGGGGGTGGCACAGTGGCTCAGTTCATAGCACTGCTGCCTCACAGTGCCAGGGACCCAGATTCGATTGCAGCCTTGGGCAACTGTCTGTATGGAGTTTGCACATTCTCCCCGTGTCTGTGTGAGTTTCCTCCAGGTGCTCCGGTTTCCTCTTACATTCCAAAGATGTGCAGGTCAGTTGAATTGGCCATTCTAAATTGCCCATGGTGTTAGGTGCATTAGTTAGAAGAAAATGGGTCTGGGTGGATTACTCTTTGGAGGGTCGGTGTGGACTTGTTGGGCTGAAGGGCCTGTTTCCACACTGTAGGGAATCTAATTTAATCAAAAAGAAATTTGCAGAGTTACAGGAATGGAGTGTTAAATGGAGCTGACTGGATTGCTGCATTGAGAGTCAACACAGATCTGACAGAACGAGGTTGAATGGCCTCTTTCTTTACCATAACAATTCAATCATTAATTAACAACGTTGCTTGGTAGGCAAAAGGAGAGATGGTGGTGATACAAACACATTTGGTCACAGAGAAGGACCTACCCCATGCAGGTCATTCATTTACTAGAGTCTGAGATGTTTGGCCATTTTGATATTTTTGGATTTAGATAGTTAAACAGAAACCAGGTGTCCCATTGAGGAGAATCGGTTCCTTCTTAAAATAAAAGTGAAGTTGTCCATGTATTTCACAGAACTGACCAAGGAGATGCAGCAACAGTAACTGCAGCTACAGTTAGAAGAACAAATTATTTCTGGAACAAAGGACCAGCTCATTACTGGGAAAAAAACCCCAAAAGTGTCTGCTTCTTACGTCTCTAATAAAAAGCAAGTCAAGCTTCAAAACCTTCTACAGCCAGTACTGCGATCACAGAATCTCTGACCTCAGGTTTATGGAGTTATGAAGACATCTTTAATGACACAGGGAAGAGGCTGTTAGCTTCCACACACATTCTTGACCACTGAGGCTTCAGGCAATGTGGACGCTGCCACATTTCCAGAATACAGTTGTAAGCAATACATCCTTATGATCATTTCCTGGAAAAATCAGCTTGAGTCCGACATATTTAAAATTTCAATTGTCAGAAATGGCCCATGAACTGTTAGTACAACAATTGCAAGGAGCCAATTAAAAGCCATCCAGAGAAATAGAGACAGATTGATTTATGTCAATGTCCAATATGGAGAAATAGTCTGCATGAAAGCTGATGGAGATTGCAAGGGAAACTCATCAGCGCATTCTGGAAACACTAATGGACTTTTTTTCAGCCAATATCTACATCTACAGGATTAAGATAATGAGATTCTGGAGATGCAGAACACAATGTCAAAGCTGAAAGTTGAGCATCAGAATGAACTTGAACACCCCTCAAAAGAATTGGCACATAATCCACACCTCAGTGAAACAACTGAACTAAAAGACCAGCTGGTAGCAGTGAAAGCAGTAACATCACCACCAAACCTTGCAAGCTGAAAATGAGAAGCTGACTGATGTATAAATAAGCTGCTGGAAAAGTTCAGCAGGTCAGGCAGCATCTAAGGAGCAGGAGAATTGATGTTTTGGGCATGAGCCCTTCTTCAGGAATTCTCATGTCCGAAACGTCGATTCTCCTGTTACCTGGATGCTGCCTGACCTGCTGCGCTTTTCCAGCAACACATTTTCAGCTCTGATCTCCAGCATCTGCATCTCCTGATGTATAAATAACCCCACTCAGACTATTAATGATCCCAGTCATGTAACACAACAGAGAGATATATTGCTTGAGGAAAATGTGTCTGAGATGCAAAAATATTCAGAATGCTAAGAACACAATGAATGATTAGCTGAAGAAATCCACCAGCTATGTTAATGAATGATGACTTCTTTCGAAAGAAAACCTGGAGACAGAAAAAAATCCTCATTCTCTAGTAAATGACAGAGATCTATGTTTTATAAGGTAATGCTTCTGCAGGAGATAGTAGAGTGGTAGAGTCATACAGCATAGAAACAGTACCCTTCAGTCCAACTCGTCCATGCCGACCACCTTGCCAAACCAAAGTAGTCCCATTTGTCTATATTTGGCCCATATCCCTCCAAACATTTCCAATTCATGTACTTAGCCAAATGGCTTTTAAATGTTGTAATTGTACCTGTATCCAACACTTCTTCCGGGAAACCATTCCACACACAAACCACCTCTTTATAAAAATGTTGCCCCTTGTATCTTTTTAAATCTTTCTCCTCTCACCTTCAGAATATGCCCTTAGTCTTGAAATCCTCCACTCTAGGGAAAAGACCCTTGCGATTCACTTGGTCTATGCCCCTCATGATTTTATAAATCTCAATAAGGTCACCCCTCAACCTCCGACACTCCAATTAAAAAGTCACAGAATATTAAGCCGATCTTAATAACTCAAAACCTTCCATTCCTGGCAACATCCTGGTAAATCTTTTCTGAACCATCTCCAATTTCACACTATCCTTTCTATTATAGGATGACCAGAACTGCACACAATACTCCTGAAGAGGCCTCACCAATGGCCTGTACAACCTCAACACGATGTCCCACCCCTATACTCAAAGCTCTGAGCAATGAAGGCTAAATGCTTACTTAACCACCCTGTTATGAAAATTTCAAGAATTACATACCTGAACCAGTTAGGTCTCTGTTCTACAGCGCTACCCCGGGCCCAACCGTTAATTGTGTAAGTCCTGCCCTTGTTTAACAAAATGCAATATTGGACATGATCATTGCCTGGCCCTTGTATGGTATGAATGCTACTTGCCATTTGTCAGCCCAGGCCTCGATATTATCTAGGTCTTACTGCATATGGAGTATCTGTATCTGAAGAGTTGTGAATGAACATTGTGCAATTATCAGTGAACATCCCCACTTTTGACCTCATGATGGAGGGAAGGACATTGTTGAAAGAGCTGAAGATGGCTATGCCGAGCAAACTGCCCCAGAGGAACTCCTGAAAAGATGTCCTGGAGCTGAGATGATTGACCTCCAACGTTATCTTTTATCCTCAGTATGACTACAACCTGCAGGGAGGTTTCCCTCCTGAGTGTCAGTCAGTAAGTTAGGATGAAGTGCTGTTTGATAGGACAGTTGATAACACCTTCCTTCACATTGATAATCAAGGACAGATTGATCCAGCAATAACTTTCCAGCTTCAATTTGTCCTGCTTTGTATGTACAGGAATACCTGGACAATTTTACACATTATCAACTCATTGTCGCTTCACTGGAACAGCTTTACTAGGGCTGTGGCACACACTGGAGCACAAGGCTTTAGTACAATGCCAGAATGTTGCCTAGTCCCATCATCTTTGTAGTATCCAGTGCCTTCAACTGGTTCTTGATATCACATGGAGTGAATCAAATTGGCTAAAAACTGGTATCTGTGATGCTGGGCACTCCCAGAGGAGGCCAAGGTGGATACACTCAGCATTTCTGGGTTAAGAACTTTGTCAATGTTTCAACCTTATCTGCTACACTGATGGACTGGATTCCTCCATCATTGAGCATGGCGATTATTTTGGAGCTTGCTCATCGAGTGAGTTGTTTATTTGTCCACCACCATTCAGAGCAGGCTTTCAGCAGATTGCTGAGCTAAGATCAGATCTGTTGATTGTGGAAGCACTTATCTTTATCTATCACTTTCTGTTTATGCTGGTTGACGTGCAAGTACTCCTGTGTTTTTGCTTCATTGTACCTCATTTTGCAAGACGCTGTTACTGCTCCTGGCATGCCCTTTTTGGTCTTCAATGAACCCAGGATTGAACCTTCAGCCTGATGGTAATGACCGAGTAGAGGAATATGACAGACATATGGGTGCAGACTGTGATTGAGTTCAATTCTGCTGCTATCTAGTACTCACGACTGCTCATGAATATCCAATCTTGAGTTGCTAGGTCTGATCAACATCTACCCATTTAGCATGTGGTAGTGCCACACAACACCATGGAGAGTATCTTAAATGGGAAGATGGGATTTCATCTCCACAAGGACTGTGTCCTGGTCTCTCCTCCAAGTACTCACATGGGCAGGGGCATCGACAGTGAGCCGATTGGTGAGGATGAGGTCAAGTTTGTCCTTCCATTTTGTCAATTTTTTTCACCATTTGCCCAGATGTTATGTCCTTCAGGGCATGACCAATAAGGTCATCAGTGCTTCTGCCAAGTCACTTTTGGTGATGGACATTGAGGTCTCACTATAAACTGAATCATATCACAAGCTTGGGTTGATAGTGGAAAGTAACATTCGTAACAATCATGTACCAGGCAATGAGCATCTCCATAAAGAGACAATTACATTACCTCCCCTTGACATTCAAAGGCACAAATATTGCCTTCACTTTTAACATTTTGGACATTACCATTGACCAGCAATTGTACTGCACTAAACAAACAAATACTGTTCCTACAATGCTTCAGTGAGCAATTCACTTCCTGACTCCCCAAAACCTGTTCACCATCTACAAGGCATGAATCATGAGTCATGAACGCTCCACACTCTCCATCTAACTCCAGAAACACTCACGAACCTCCACCTACCACAAAGCACCATGCTTGCTTGCCACCTAATGCAGCCCCTTCAACATTCCCACTCTCTACCACTGGCCATAATGCACTGCAGTAACTTACTAACACTTTTTGATACCCCTTCCAAACCCACAACCTCTATCCCGTGGTAGAAAAAAAGAGAGCAAACGCATGGTAAAGCCATTAGTTGCACATTCCTCCCCAACTTCCACATGTACAATCATGACTAGGAACTAAAATGTTGTTCACTTATTGTCACTGGGTCAAATACCTGAAACTCCCTTCATAATAGCATCATGTGTGTCCCTTCACCAAATGGACCTGGGCAGTGCAAGCAGACAGCTCACTAGCACCCTCTTGAGAGCAAGTGGAAAAGGGAAGTAATTGCTGTCCTATTTAGCAGCATCCAAAAGTCAGGAATGAATAAAAAAGATCCCGTCCAGAATTGTCACAATTTTCATGCTGACATCCTTCTATACAAATCCTTCCCTGTCTCATCTCTGTAACTTCCTCCAGTCCTGTTATCCTCCAAAAGCACACTTTTCCCAAATCTGGTCTTTTACATCTCCCTAAAGTGCCTTGTGCCTGTGTCTTCAGCTGTCAGACCAGAAGCTCTCGAATTCTTTCCCATCTACCTTGCTGTCTTACTAGAGAGGTGACATCAGAAACTGACTTTGAAGTTATCTCACACCCTCTCTTGGGTAAATCTTCAATACATTCTCAGATGGCTGATAAGTCTGATGCATGATTTACTCTATGATCTGTGGTGTTTGAAGGGTTGAGTAGTTGAGTTACTCAAAGGGTGCTATGGATTCCGTCCACTGCCTTGACTTTGGCCTCAACATTCTCTGATCGAAATCTGTCCAATCACTCATTGCTTCCCTGAAAGCCTGTTCTCCATTCTGAGTGTAAGTGAGCTTCCCTTCACATCATGCTTCAATAGTATCTCTGAGGCAACTCCTCTACTCTCCTGGGAATCTCTTGCCATGATGTTCAGAGAAAAGCAGTTGCTCAGGAACTTGGTGTCAGGTTTGTGAATGAAATGACACACCCAGTGAAGCTGGTTCTGGGTGATGACTGCTGTTTACACTGGGAATGTTGGTTAGGGGCAAAAGGCTGGCAACTCATTTACAGAATTTAGTGGAGTCAGTGGTAACTGTAAAATTCAAACTGTTACTATTAGTTTGAGAAATAACAGAACAAAACATATTCTTAGGCTATCTCCTGTCTACATTCACTTGTTACATTAATATATTTACATCTACAGTCGCATCAACCTCAAGCAGCCCATATTACCCAGTGGCACAGGATACATAATGGTAGAGCCTTCACCTCGACCAGGTAAGTTAATTATACATTTATAAATGTGGAATTGTAAATTTGGTATATCAGAGGAAGTATGAATTGTCATAGATAGCTCCTCCCATTGATTGTCTCGGGGAGCAGCAAGCCAATTGTCAACAATCTACAATCATGTCGCATAAACACAGCTGAATCCTTCCAGAAATAATAATGTCTCTTACATTATACAATAGAGTTAACTAGTTAGCTGTAATTAACCTGAAGCTAATATGACCTGTTATCATCTGTTTTCACCACGTCTTGTTTCTCAAATTCAGGCCTTTTTGCTGAAAACTTATTATGGTTACCCCTTCATCATTTAATAATAGTAAGCATCATAGACTAACATTAAAAGAAAGATTGGTGCCAGATTTACAAGGATGTTGCCAGGGTTGGAGCATTAGAGCTATAGAGAGAGGCTGAACAGGCTGGGGCTGTTTTTCCTGGACCGTCGGAGGCTGAGGGGTGACCTTATAGAGGTTTACAAAATTTTGAGCGGCATAGATAGGGTAAATAGGCAAAGTCTTTTCCCTGGGGTGGGGGAGTCCAGAACTAGAGGGCATAGGTTTAGAGTGAGAGAGGAAAGATATAAAACAGACATAAGGGGCAATGTTTTCACACAGAGGGTGGTACGTGCATGGAATGAGCTGCCAGAGGAAGTCGTGGAGGCTGGTACAATTGCAACATTTAAGAGTCATTTGGATGGGTATATGAATAGGAAGGGTTTGGAGGGATATGGGCTGGGTGCTGGCAGGTGGGACTAGATTGGGTTGGGATATCTGGTCGGCTTGGATGGGTTGGACCGAAGGGTCTGTTTCAATGCTGTACATCTCTATGACTCTATGACTTACTCTCATCACTTAAAAAGTAGTGGCAAGCTGCACAGAGAGTACTGCCCCATACAACCTGGTGTTTGGGGTACAGATTCTGGTCTTCAAATATGAATAAATTGATGATAATTAATGTCTGTTAATATCATTGTTGACAGCCCAATATTCTTTATTAATATTCTAGTTGTGATCTGATCAAGTGTGCTCAACAAACTAGCTGTTGGGAAACCCAACATGGTTCCTTCTGCGTTCAGCTCACTGCCTCCTCTGAACAATCTGAATCTTGTGCATGGTCAAACTGCAGAGCAGGGCATGGTTACGTGCATCAGCCACACGTACCCTTCCATGGACATTGGTACCTGACATTCAGGGAGCCATCACTACCTTCCTGGCATCTTATTAATGCAGGTGAAATTGAGGACTGGAGATACTGGAGAGCAGATTTGAGAGTGTTCTGCTGGAAAAGCACAGTGCTGAGTTGGAGGCTTGAGACTGGGATAATGTGGGGGGAGGGGAAACGAGGAAGCTGTTGAAATCCACATTTATCCCGTGTGGTTGCAGTGTCCCAAGGCGGAATATGAGGCGTTCTTCCTCCAGGCGTCAGTTGGGAACGGTTTTGTGGTGGAGGAAGCCCAGGATCTGCATGTCCTTGATGGAGTGGGAGGGGTAGTTGAAATGTTCAGCCACGGGGCGGTAGGGTTGGTGGGTGCACTTATTGATGCGCTAGCAACCTGCCTAGGTGGGTACACAAGCAACTAAGAATATACAGCTGCACCCAGATATTGGTCAGGGAGAGGCACCCAGTCCACAACATGGATCAGGCTGCCCATCACGGCTGCTCTCTTACTCTGTCAGCATGCATTCACCTGCCTTTCAGCATGCCCACATCATGCATGCTTTACCTTGGTCTGCCAATGCCTTGTAGTGGCAATTGGCACAGACTCATCATCAGGCTGGTGGTCATACTGTGTAACAGTCCTCACTCAGGGGCATGTGCATCTTGTTGTATATTAGTGCCACATCTTTCTACCACCTACACCACATGGCAGCAGAGATCGTGCCAAACACACTGCATCTGCAGCAAGCAAGAGGGCATGTCTGGAAGTTAGGGCAATCTCAGTCAGGAGGGGGGAGTCCTACTATAGTTTTTAATGGATTCTCATTTTGCATGGTTCTATGAAATGTTTTTCACTGTTCATTTACAGTCAGACATTTCAGTTTGTTTATCTTGAGAACAGTATCAGGCAGTAGGAGTATACTCTCGGGAAATCAGGAGGGCAAAAAGGGGACATGAGATAGCTTTGACAAGTAAGGTGAAGGAAAAGACAAAGGAATTTGACAAATACTTAAGGATGAAAGAGTAACTAGGGAGAGAATAGGACTCCTTAAAGATCAGCAAAGCCATCTATGTGTAGAACCGCAAGAGATGAGTGAGATACTAAACAACTATTTTGCATCAGTGTTTACCGTGGTGAAGGATATGGAAGCTGGAGAACTTGGGAAAATAAATAGTGAAAGCTTGAAAAGGGTTTTTGTTACAGAGGAGGAGTTACTGGACATCTTAAAATGCATAAAGGTGGATTAATCCCTGGCACATGATCAGGTGTACCCCAGAACTTTATGGGAACTGGGGAAATGATTGCTGGGCATCTTGCCGAGATATTTGTATCATCAATAGCCACAGGTAAGGTGCCAGAGGACTGGAGTTTGGCTAATGTGGTGCCATTATTTAAGAAAGGTGGTAAAGAAAAACTAGAACTGTAGGCTGATGAGCCTGATGTCAGTGGTGGGTAGATTGTTGGAGGGGATTCTGACCAGCAGGATTTACATGTATTTGGAAAGGCAAGGACTGATTTAGGATAGTCAATATGGCTTTGTCTGTGGGAAATTGTGTCTCACTAACTTGATTCCATTTTTTTTTGAAGAAGTGACAAAAAAGAATGATGAAGCCAGAGTGGTGGACCTTGTCTATTTGGCCTTCAGTAAAGTGTTTGACAAGGTTCTGCACGGTAATCTGGTTTGCAAAGTAAAATCACGTGGAATACAGGGAGAGCTACACATTTTGATACAAAATTGGTTCGAAGGTAGGAGTGTTATGGACCAGACCAGGTCCCCCTCAAAACATTTTACAAAGGTAGCCTAATTACCTTTTCCAGAATAGTAACACCCCATAAACACATCCAATGGCAAAAAAAAAAACACAGGTTTTCACTTGCAGTTCTCCCATCCAGGAGGAAAAAAACATCGAAAAAATTCAGAGAGAGTAGCAGCCAAGAGATATTCACTGAAACTCCCAACTCTTTTGAGACCCCAATAGCTTCTGCTTAAACCTAAACAAAGCAATCCAGAAATCCTGATCTGTGTGAGTTGGCCATACCCCTTCAGCCTGTTTGAAAAAAACCCAAGGCCTCCCACATTGTTTATTCTAGTGGCTCTGGTAAACTGCTAGATGCCTCTGTCTTCCAACCTCTCCACAAAAAGAAACAGGATTAAATAACTTCTTAAAGTCAGAACATCATGACAAGGAGACAGAGGGTGATGGTGGAGGGTTTCTTTTTGGAATGTGATCAATGGTGTGCCACAAGAATTGATAACTGGATCTACTGCTTTTTGTACATTTTACATAAATGATTTGGATGTGAATATAGGAGGTATAGTTAGTAAGTTAGCTAGTGAGGATAGGAATAAGAGGATAGAGCAGATGAATGCATGGCTGAGGAGCTGGTGTGTGGGAGAAGGATTCACATTTTTGGATCATTGGAATCTCTTTTGGGGTAGAAGTGACCTGTACAAGAAGAATGGATTGCTCCTAAATTAGAAGGGAACTAATATACTGGCAGGGAAATTTGCTCAAACTGCTTGGGAGGATTTAAACTAGTAAGGTGGGGGGCGCGGGGCCCAGGGAGATAGTGAGGAAAGAGATCTATCTGAGACGGGTACAGCAGAGAACAGAAGTGAGTCAAACAGTCAGGGCAGCAGGGACAAGGTAGGACTAATAAATTAAACTGAATTTATTTCAATGCAAGGGGCCTAACAGGGAAGGCAGATGAACTCAGGGCATGGTTAGGAACATGGGACTGGGATATCATAGCAATTACAGAAACATGGCTCAGGGATGGGCAGGGCTGGCAGCTTCATGTTCCAGGATACAAATGCTACAGGAAGGATAGAAAGCGAGGCAAGAGAGGAGGGGGAATGGCATTTTTGATAAGGGATAGAATTACAACTGTGCTGAGGGAGGATATTCCGGGAAATACATCCAGAGAAGTTATTTGAGTGGAACTGAGAAATAAGAAAGGGATGATCACCTTATTGGGATTGTATTATAGACCCCTTAATAGTCAGAACGAAATTGAGAAACAAACTTGTAAGGAGATCTCAGTTATCTGTAAGAATAATAGGGTAGTTATGGTAAGGGATTTTAGCTTTCCAAACATTGACTGGGACTGCCATAATGTTAAAGGTTAAGATGGAGAGGAATTTCTTAAGTGCATACAAGACAATTTTCTGATTCAGTATGTGGATGTACCCACTAGAGAAGGTGCAAAACTACTCTTGGGAAATAAGGCAGGGCAGGTGACTGGGATGTCAGTGGGGGAGCACTTTGGGGCCAGCGACCATAATTCTATTCGTTTTAAAATAGTGATGGAAAAGGATAGACCAGATCTAAAAGTTGAAGTTCTAAATTTAGGAAAGGCCAATTTTGACTGTATTAGGCAAGAACTCTCGAAAGCTGATTGGAGGCAGATGTTTGCAGGTAAAGGGATGGCTGGAAAATGGGAAGCCTTCAGAAATGAGACAACAAGAATCCAGAGAAAGTATATTCCTGTCAGGATGAAAGGGAAGGCTGGTAGGTATAGGGAATGCTGGATGACTAAAGAAATTGAGGGTTTGGTTAAGAAAAAGAAGGAAGCATATGTCAGGTATAGACAGGATAGATCAAGTGAATCCTTAGAAGAGTATAAAGAAAGTAGGAGGATACTTAAGAGGGAATTCAGGAGGGCAAAACGGGGACATGAGATAGCTTTGGCAAATAGAATTAAGGAGAATCCAAAGTGCATACAAGTCCATCTTAACCTTTACAAATATATGAAGGACAAAAGGGTAACTAGGGAGAGAATAGGGCCCCTCAAAGATCAGCAAGATGGCCTTTGTGTGGAGCCACAGAAAATGGGGGGGATACTAAATGAATATTTTGCATCAGTATTTACTGTGGAAAAGGATATGGAAGATATAGACTGTAGGGAAATAGATGGTGACATCTTGCAAAATATCCAGATTACAGATGAGGAAATGCTGGATATCTTGAAATGGTTAAAGGTAGATAAATCCCTAGGATCTGATCAGGTGTACCCGAGAACTCTGTGGGAAGATAGGGAAGTGATTACTGGAACTATTGCTGAGATATTTGTATCATCGATAGTCACAGGTGAGGTGCCGGGAGACTGAAGGTTGGCAAACGTGGTGTCACTGTTTAAGAAGGGTGGTAAAGACAAGCCAGGGAACTATAGACTGGTGAGCCTGACCTCGGTGGTGGGCAAGTTGTTGGAGGGAATCCTGAGGGGCAGGATGTACATGTATTTAGAAAGGCAAGGAGTGATTCGGGATAGTCAACATGGCTTTCTACGCGGGAAATCATGTCTCACAAACTTGATTGAGTTTTTTGAAGAAGTAACAAAGAAAATTGATGAGGGCAGAGCAGTAGATGTGATCTATATGGACTTCAGTAAGGTGTTCAACAAGATTCCCCTTGGGAGACTAATTACCAAGGTTAGATCTCATGGAATACAGGGAGAACTAGCCATTTGGATACAGAACTGGCTGAAAGATAGAAGACAGAGGGTGGTGGTGGAGGGTTGTTTTTCAGACTGGAGGCCTATGACCAGTGGAGTGCCACAACGATTGGTGCTGGGATCTCTACTTTTTGTCATTTACATAAATGATTTGGATGCGAGCATAAGAGGTACAGTTAGTAAGTTTGCAGATTATACCAAAAATGGAGGAGTAGTGGACAGCGAAGAGGGTTACCTCAGATTACAACAGGATCTTGACCAGATGGGCCAATGGACTGAGAAGCGGCAGATGGAGTTTAATTCAGATAAATGCGAGGGACTGCAGTTTGGGAAAGCAAATCTTAGCAGGACTTATACACTTAATGGTAAGGTCCTAGGGAGTGTTGCTGAACAAAGAGACCTTGGAGTGCAGGTTCATTGCTCCTTGAAAGTGGAGTTGCAGGTAGATAGGATAGTGAAGAAGCTGTTTGGTATGTTTTCCTTTATTGGTCAGGGTATTGAGTACAGGAGTTGAGAGGTCATGCTGCGGCTGTACAGGACATTGGTTAGGCCACGGTTGGAATATTGTGTGCAATTCTGGTCACCTTCCTATCGGAAGAATGTCGTAAAACTTGAAAGGGTTCAGAAAAGATTTACAAGGATGCTGCCAGGGTTGGAAGATTTGAGCTATAGAGAGAGGCTGGGACTGATTTCCCTGGTGCGACAGAGGCTGAGGGGTGACCTTTTTGAGGTTTACAAAATTGAGGGACATGATAGGACAAATAGACAAAGTCTTTTCCCTGGAGTCAGGGAGTCCAGAACTAGAGGGCATAGGTTTAAGGTGAGAGGAGAAAGATATAAAAGAGACCTAAGGGGCAACCTTTTCACGCAGAGGATGGTACAGGTATAGGATTAGATTACTTACAGTGTGGAAACAGGCCCTTCGGCCCAACATGTCCACACCAACCCACCGAAGCGCAACCCACCCAGACCCATTCCCCTACGTTTACCTAAGACTATGGCCAATTCACCTAACCTGCACATTTTTGGACTGTGGGAGGAAACCTGAGCACCCGGAGGAAACCCACGCAGACACAGGTAGAATGTGCAAACTCCACACAGACAGTCGCCCGAGGCGGGAATTGAACCCGGGTCTCTGGCACAGCGAGGTAGCAGTGCTAACCACTGTGCCACCCAATTGGAATAGATTAACTCAAGGTATCTGGTCAGCATGGATGAGTTGGGCCAAAGGTTCTGTTTCATGTTGTACATCTCTATGACACTATAACAGTCCCCAAAGCCAAACAGAAGTCATCAAAACAGGTCTATGAATTAATACTGGTTTAGTGGTGCTGGAAGAGCACAGCAGTACAGGCAGCATCAGAGGAGTAGGAAAATCGACATTTCAGGCAAAAGCCCTTCATCAGGAATAAAAGTAGAGAGCCTGAAGGGTGGAGAGATAAGCTAGAGGAGGGTGGGGGTGGGGAGAAAGTAGCATAGAATACAATAGGTGAGTGGGGGAGGGGATGATGGTGATAGGTCAGGGAGGAGGGTGGAGTGGATGGGTGGAAAAGAAGATAGGCAGATAGGACAAGTCATGGGGACAGTGCTGAGCTGGAAGTTTGGAACTAGGGTGAGGTGGGGAAAGGGGAAATGAGGAAACTGTTGAAGTCCACATTGATGCCCTGGGGTTGAAGTGTTCCAAGGCGGAAGATGAGGCGTTCTTCCTCCAGGCGTCCGGTGGTGAGGGAGCAGCGGTGAAGGAGGCCCAGGACCTCCATGTCCTCGGCAGAGTGGGGAGGAAATGTTGAAATGTTGGGCCACAGGGCAGTGTGGTTGATTGTTGTGGGTGTCCCGAAGATGTTCCCTAAAGCGCTCTGCTAGGAGGCGTCCAGTCTCCCCAATGTAGAGGAGACCGCAACGGGAGCAATGGATACAATAAATGACATTAGTGGATGTGCAGGTAAAACTTTGATGGATGTGGAAGGCTCCTTTAGGGCTTTGGATAGAGGGGAGGGAGGAGGTGTGGGCACAGGTTTTACAGTTCCTGCGGTGGCAGGGAAAGGTGCCAGGATGGCAGGGTGGGTTGTAGGGGGGTGTGGACTTGACCAGGTAGTCACGGAGGGAACGGTCTTTGCGGAAGGTGGAAAGGGGTGGGGAGGGAAATATATCCCTGGTGGTGGGGTCTTTTTGGAGGTGGCGGATGATTTGATTTTACCTATGAATTAATACCCAGAGCCCTCCCAGCTTCCCATCTTGATTCTTTATTTTAAATGTAGTTGATTGATCTCTCTTCTTCTTCCATAGCTCACCTTTTCTCATCAACCTGTTTCAGCTTAATGTAGGTGTACAAGAGTGTATTAGCATGGATACAGGATTTGTTAACTAACGGAAAGCTAAGAGTGGGGATAAATGTTTTTTTTCTGGTTGGAAATCAATGGCTAGTGGTGTGCTTCAGGGACCAGTGTTGGAATCACAGTTGTTTACAATTTACATTGATGATATGGAACAGGGGCCAAGTGGACAAAGTTCACCTAAGATAAGTGGTAGTGCAAAGTGAACAGAGGACACAAAGTATGCAAAGGGATACAGACACGTTAAATGAGTGGATAGGGTCTGCAGAATGAAGTACTATGTTGCTAAATGTGAGGTCATTCATTTTGGTGGAAGAACAACAAAATGGACTGTTATTAAAATGGTGAAAAATTGCAGCAGGCTGCTGTGCAGAGGGACCCAGGTGTCCTTGTGCATGAATCATGAAAAGTAGGTTTGCAGGTGCAGCAGGGAAGAGCCAAATGGAATATTGTCCTTCATTGCTCGAGGGATGGAGTTTAAAAATAAGGAGGTTATGCTGCAGCTGTAAAGGGTGCTGGTGAGACCACACCTGGAGTACTGTGTACAGTTTTGGTCTCCTTACTTGAGAAGGATGCATTGGCACTTGAGAGGGTACACAGGAGGTTCACTGGGTTGATTCTGGAGTTGAGAGAGTTGGCTTATGAGGAGAGATTGAGTCAACTGAGACTAAACTCATTGGAATTTAGAATGAGGGGCATCTGAAAGGAACACAAAATTTTGAAGGGAATAGATAAGGTGGAAGCAGGGAGGTTGTTTCCACTGTGGGCTAAACAAGAACTAGGGGGCATAGCTTGAAAATAAAGGGAAACAGATTTGGGACTGAGTTGAGGTGGAACTTCTTCTCCTAAAGTGCTGTGAATTCATGGAATTCCTTGCCCAGTAAAGCAGTTGAGGCTACCTTATTGACTGTTTTTAAGGCAAAGACAGTTTTTTTTTTAGATTACTTACAGTGTGGAAACAGGTCCTTTGCCCTAAAAAGTCCACACCGACCAGCCAAAGCACACCCACCCAAACCCATTCCCCCACATTTACCTCTGCACCTAACACTATGGGCAATTTAGCATGGCCAATTCACCTAACCTGCACATTTTTGGACTGTGGAAGGAAACCGGAGCAAACCCACACAGACACGAGGAGAATGTGCAAACTCCACACAGTCAGTTGCCTGAGGCGGGAATTGAACCCGGGTCTCTGGTGCTGTGAGGCAGCAGTGCTAACCACTGTGCTACCGTTTTGATCAGTAAAGGGATTAAGGGTTATGGTAAGTGGATGGGCAAGTGGAGCAGAGTCCATGGAAAAACAAATCGACCATGATCTTGTTGAATGGCAGAATAGGGTCAATGGGCGAGCTGGCTTACTCATATTTCTGATGTGCTTATGTTCTTATGATACCTGTACTTAAGTTATGAGGAAAAAGTACATAAATTAGGCATTTTTCCTCTACAATTTAGAAGATTAAGTGGTGGTCTGATTGCAGTCTTCAAGATATTAAGATAAACAACAGGACAGATGAAGCCAACCTATGTACACTGGCTGGGAATTCCAGAAGAAAGAGACGTAGTGTGAGAATTAGGGCAGACCATTCAGGAGAGATGTATGGAAGCAAAAATGGTGGTAGCTGTTTGGAACGCTCTTCCATAAACATCAATCAATGCAGGATCAGAAGTTAATTTTAAAACTGAGATAAAGTTTTGTTATGCATAAGTATTAAGAGATATGTGCTGAAGATGTGTTGCTGGAAGAGCGCAGCAGGTCAGGCAGCATCCAGGGAACAGGAGAATCGACGTTTCGGGCATAAGCCCTTCTTCAGGAATGAGGAAAGTTTGTCCAGCAGGCTAAGATAAAAGGTAGGGAGGAGGGACTTGGGGGAGGGATGTCGGAAATGTGATAGGTGGAAAGAGGTCAAGGTGAGGGTGATAGGTCAGACTGGGGTGGGGGTTGGTTCGTCCGGGTGGCCCAGAGGTGCTCCCTGAATCGCTCCGCAAGTAGGCGGCCTGTCTCCCCAATATAGAGGAGGCCACACCGGCTGCAGCGGATGCAGTAGATGATGTGGGTGGAGGTGCAGGTGAATCTGTGGCGGATATGGAAGTTTCCTTTGGGGCCTTGGAGAGGAGTGAGGGGGGAGGTGTGGGCGCAAGTGTTGCACCTCCTGCGGTTGCAAGGGAAGGTGCCGGGAGTGGTGGTTGGGTCGGTGGGGGGTGTGGATCTGACAAGGGAGTCGCGGAGGGAGTGGTCTCTACGGAAAGCTGATAGGGGAGGGGAGGGAAATATATCCTTGGTGCTGGGTCTGTTTGGAGGTGGCGGAAGTGACGGCGGATGATGGGCTGTACATGGAGATTGGTGGGGTGGTAGGTGGGGGCCAGTGGGGTTCTGTCCTGGTGGCGGTTGGAGGGGCGGGGCTCAAGGGCGGAGGAGCGGGAAGTGGAAGAGAAGTGGTGGAGGGCATCGTAGACCACGTCGGGGGGGAAATTGCGGTCCTTGAAGAAGGAGGCCATCTGGGTTGTACGTTTTTGGAACTGGTCCTCCTGGGAGCAGATGCAGCAGAGACGAAGGAATTGGGAGAATGGGATGGCGTTTTTACAGGGGGCAGGGTGGGAGGAGGTGTAGTCCAGGTAGCTGTGGGAGTCGGTCAGTTTGTAGTAGATGTCCATGTTGATTAAGAGATATGTGCCAAAGTTATGTGGGTCATATTAGGCCACAGAACAGCTATGACCTCTTTGAAGAGTAGAAAGGGCACAAAGGATTAAATGGCCTACTTGTGTTCCCATGTTCCTTTGTAACACTGTCATTGTTCAGAAGGGCCAGAGCAATTAACACCATCTCTGGCTTGGGAAGGGGTGCTGACCACTGTCGAGTGAGGGAGAGGGTGATAAGCATTGCTGCAGCTATTGGCATGACACACCAATGGATTTATAAGAGTTATACACTTCAGCAAGTTTTACACCAGCTGTGAAAAGCTCTTAAAAAGTCTGTGTAGGGTAAGTATAGGGCAAACATCCCAGGTCTGTGTCTCTGGCCAATCACACAGTAATCTCAGCAGAATATAACTTACAATCAGAAGTTTAAACCTGCTGTAAGACTGTAAGGTGTAGGAGCAGAAGTAGGCCATTCTGCTCATTGAGTCTGCTCTTTTATTCAATGAGATCACGACTGATCCGATAATCCTAACCTCCACTTTCCTGCCTTGCCCGAATAACCCTTGATTCCCTGACCAATTAAAATTCTCTTTGTCACAGCCTTTACAATAATTAATGACTCCTTTTTGGGCAATAATTTGACAGATTCACTCTGTTATCACCTCTGTCTTAAATGTGCAGTCCCTAACCCTGGCTACTTCCACAAGGTAAACAAACTCTCTGCATCTGCTCTGGTGAAACCTCCAAAGAATCTAAATCTACAAAGTATGTTTCAATAACGTCATTTCTTACTCTTCTCAACTCCAATGAAAAAAGGCCCAACCATCTCAATTTCTTCCCCAGAGCCTAGACTAACCTAATGAGCCTCTTCTAGACTGCCGCCAATGCCACTATTTTAATTTCCTTTTTTAAGGAAAGATACTGTTTACACTATCCCAGGTGTGGTCTAATGAAAGCTTTAAATAGTTGGTACAAGACCTTTTTTTATACTTTGATTTTTATACGTCATTGCCTCTTGATATAATAGCCAACTTTCCATAGGCCTTTCTTATCACCGGCTGAAATTATAAGCTAGCTTTTTATGATTTGTGCATGAAGACCCCCAAATCCCTGCAGTAAAATAATATTCAGCTTCTCTGTTTCCTGCCAAAATGTAAAGCCACATTATATTTGTGTCTACTCACTTAACGTATCTATATCTGTTTGCAAACACTTTGGTGTTATTTTCACCAGTTGCCTTCCTATGTTTGTCATTTGTAAAACTGACTGCATTCACTTCCCTCATCAAGATCATTAAGGTGGACTGGAAATATTTGTGGCCCCAGCACTGATCCCCAGTGGTTAAAGATTCCCATCCTGAAAAATTCCTTTTTGTCCCAAGATTATAAAGTTGATGACAGCATCAAATTGAATGAAAAAAAAACAAGGTAGAAATGAGTGATGATAAGCCAGGGGATTAGGCAAGTTTTAAGAAAAAAGAACGATTTTTTGCAAGACCAACACTTTTTTGGCCACTTAGATCGATGATGCAGTGCTAATGTCTTCCCACCTGGAGAAATGGTGCCTTATTCCCTGAATTCCTTTTCAACCAAGGTTTACCCATGGGCTTGCATGTGATGCAGCAGTTTCACAAATACGATATTGCTCCATGGTAGAGGATGAAGGAACAGAATAGCTGGCTTCATTGTCTGCCAGTTACAGAAGTGAGAAGTCAGACACACAATCGAATGGATTTTCCACTGGACAGAGGGTCAGTATTCCAGCGTAGTAGATTGGAATTGCACATTGTAGTGATTAGCCAGGTGGATCTCATTGACTATGCGATTCTTGATTGGCTCTGGTTAAGAACCTGGGCAAGGGCTGAAGAAGGGCTTATGTCCGAAATGTCGATTCTCCTGCTCCTTCGATGCTGCCTGATCTGCTGCGCTTTTCCAGCAACACATTTTCAGCTCTGATCTCCAGCAGCTGCAGTCCTCACTTTCTCCTGGTTAAGAACCCCAATCAGGGAGCTGTAGCTGACAGAGATAAACAGCAAGTTCAGGGAGTCTCCTCATTCTCGGGAATGGCTATGAGCTGGCTAGTCACAGCATAGATACCATGAACATGTAAATAAAGGATGGCTTGATGACATGTTCCTGGCTTCCATGCAGGTATTTCAGTGGTGACAAGGGAACACAGTATTTTGTTGTGGTCTGTTCGCCGAGCTGGAAGTTTTTGTTGCAAACGTTTCGTCCCCTGGCTAGGTGACATCATCAGTGCTTGGGAGCCTCCTGTGAAGCGCTTCTTTGATGTTTCCTCCGGTGTTTTAGTGGTCTGTCCCTGCCACTTCTGGTTGTCAGTTTCAGCTGTCCGCTGTCGTGGTTGGTATATTGGGTCCAGGTCGATGTGTTTGTTGATGGAGTTTGTGGACGTATGCCATGCCTTTAGGAATTCCCTGGCTGTTCTCTGTCTGGTTTGCCCTATGATAGTAGTGTTGTCCCAGTCGAATTCATGTTGTTTGTTGTCTGCATGTGTGGCTACTAAGGATAGCTGGTCGTGTCGTTTCGTGGCTAGTTGATGTTCATGTATGCGGATTGTTAGCTGTCTTCCTGTTTGTCCTATATAGTGTTTTGTGCAGTCCTTGCATGGGATTTTGTACACTACATTAGTTTTGCTCATGTTGGGTATCGGGTCCTTCGTTCTTCCAGCTCGGCGAACAGAACCACAACAACGAGCACCCGAGCTACAAATCTTCGCACAAACTTTGAACACAGTATGTGCCTGAAGGAAATTTGCTCACAACAGTCATCTTGATTTGGGATAATCATTTCTGGCCTTTATTTGGGAAGCTTGACTCATTCGATCCCACTGTTGAAGACTAGGCCCAGTATGTGGAAAGAATGCAATATCTTTTCTGAGAAAATGACATTGGGGCAGATGAAAAGCAATGAGTAATCCTTCTGACTGCTTGTGGACCCACAGCGATTTTGGTTTATTAGGAGCTTAACTTTCCCTGAGGCACCAGACACTAAAACCTTTCAAGAATTGACCAAGTTACTTAAGGAATATTATGACCCAAACCACCACTAATTCTGGGATGCTATAGATTTTATTTGGCAGTTTGAGAACTAGGGAATCCAGATTGGGATTTTTGACGAGGTGAATTCGAGTAGCAGAGGTGTGTGGTTTCAGGCTAACCCTGAATGAGATATTGAGAGATCATTCAGAATGTGGGATTAATGATGTAACCATGCAAAATTGCCAATCAGCTGAAGCCCAACTGGACGTCAAACATGCACTCAATGGACTTTGTCATTAGAAAATGTAGCAAGAGGATCATGGGAGCTATAGGGCATGTCAATGGTAGTGGGCACCCTCACTTGTCCGAATGAGCTTGGGGAACACCACGTGAGTGTAGGCAATCACAGAGCATCATGCAAGGCATATCCTGAGCAGAGGGACTGAGGGTCAGCCTACAGCAAAACCCCACAACAACAATGAACTGAGATTGGACAATAACACGTGAAACTTTGCTAGGCCTCATGGAGAGTAGCCTTTCATGAGACCTGATGAAATTGACATTTAACTGGAAAAGCTAAGTTTCAGGTCATAAATCATGTGGATGCTTTTAATGTTTTAGTCTAGCTAGAAAGATTACCATTCACCTCAAAATACATTTCTCCTAAGAGGCCAATGATCCCCCACCATCCATTTCGGTCAGTGCTGATCATGAAAATCCCCTCAAGTAATCTATACTTGGAGAACATGAATATGGGACATCAGCAGGTCACCAAAGTTACTGCCAACTATCCATCTGTAGCTCAGGAACAGGCCAAAACTGCAAAATAAATAGCTTGTAATTGCAGTAAAGTACTTCACTGAATCTTTGGAATCCACTGGTGTTCTCTTCCTATGCAAATGTGCTTTCATGCATCAAGAACACAGAAAACACTTATGGCTGTAAAGACATTTGGGTTACTCAAAACTGGTGCAGAAGTGCGTGTATTCCAGGGTTATGGACTGAACACACAAACAACACAGATATCCCAGAAAGAATTCATATTCTGTATATTCTATGGCAAGGATAACAGGGACAATGTCCAGGGTGTACTCACTACTGCCAGTGAAAAGAATTTGTACTAGAATCCCTATGGTGTAGAAACAGGCCCTTTGGTCCAACAAGTCCACACCGACCCTCAGAGTGTCCCACCCAAACCCCTTCCCCTACCCTATTACTCTACATTTACCCCTGACTAATCCACCTAACCTACACATCCCTGAACGCTATGGACAATTTAGCACGGCCAATTCACTTAATCTTCACATCTTTGGGTTGTGGGAGGAAACCCACGCAGACACAGGGAGAATGTGCAAACTCCACACAGATAGTCACCCAAGGGTGGAATCAAACCTGGGTTCCTGGTGCTGTGGGGCAGCAGTGCAAACCACTGAGCCACCAGGAATGACGTTTTACTTTCACATTTTATTTGCTCTTTTCTTTTATGGAGAAAGTTAAACAGTCTAATATAGTACCATACATACAGGAGGCTGTATTGAATGGAACAGGATTACATTCTCTAAATGTATCCTGTATAGTGGCACCACCATCAGCCAACTGAGCCAAGTATCTCAGTAGAGAACAAGGATTAACAGTGGGGCATCTTTCTCATGGCAGTTCAGTGACAACAAGTAGTGTATTTACCCACTGACACAGCCTTGTTCAGAATATTACTCAGAGTAGTATTCTCTCTGCTTTTGTACTTCCAGTAGCAACAGCTGATGGTCCTCCTGGGATCACCGTTATCATGGAATCTGTGACTAACTGGATGAAAATATATTGATATTTGAAGGTGCAGTGCATCACGATTTTCCTGTCTTTTTCCCTTCATTTTCAGCTCCGGGTCTTGGAAAATGTGTCCGGGGACAGCCCATTGTTTCACCATCTGGTTTTTATTATAAGGACCAGTGGATGTCATCGACCTGCAATATTTACCACTTTGACACTCCTGCAAAAATGACAAACTGTCTTCGTCGAAAAAAAGTTTATCTGTTTGGAGATTCCACTATGCGTCAGTGGTTTGAATATTTAACTCAATCCATTCCAGGTTAGGTGATTATTATGTCTGTCTGTTTGTTTCTCTAGTTTTGTACGAATTTGAAAATCTGTCTGCCCCACCTCATGTGCAATTGTCCACCTGTTAGCCTATCTCTCTCTCTCTCTCTCTATCTGTTGACCTGTCTATCTCTCTATCATCTTGTCTGTAACATCGATAATATATCAGAGGCATATATGACACTTGAAATTTGTCAATTGGACTTTTTAATTTGTTAAAACTATTCTCTGTCTTCCATGACCTGCTGACTCACTGCAGATCCCATGTGACTTAATCTTCTGGACAAGACCGACCATCATCAAACATCTTCATCACTTCTCCAAAGTAGTCAATACCCACACAGACACAGGGAGAATTTGTGCAACCAGACATTCCCCGCACAAAGCCATACCGACTATTCCTAATGAGTCCATTCCTTTCCAAATGCGGCTAAGTTCTCTCATTAAGAATCTTTTTCAATAATTGCTAGACAACAGATGTAAAGCCCAACTGGCCCATAATTTCCTGGATTGCCTCTATTGCCCTTAAAAAACAAAGACTCTTCTCTTTTTAATATGAGTTAGAGTCCATTGATCCTAATGTTAGTTCTTACCTTATGCTGGTTTTCAAGAACATTCCAGATCTTTATCTGGATCTTTCAGATCATTTATAACATTGGATCAGTTAATTCTGAAAAGCTGCTTGTTTTCAGACTTCTCTTGGGATTATGTATCACTCAATGTGTAAATGGTTGTTTATATCTTCATAATTCAGTAAAGGTACCTTTGGATGCTCAGGCAAATGTTAGGTGTTTGCTTTTCACTTCTCTGTGATTGATTGATTGTTTTTCCTTTTTATTTTATTGAAGTTGAATGCTGTTCAGTGTAAGGCTATTCTTTGTTACTTTTTTTTATTTTCTCTGTTTACTTTTCCACTCCTGTTTCCCTTCATTTTTCTTGCTGGCGCCACATGACTGGCCATGTCTCCATTAGGTGTGTTGTTTCAGGAATTCCAGCTCTAAGTTTAACATTGCAAGTTTGTACTTACAGGTTTCTGACTCTCTAGCATTTAGAATCAGAGTCATATATAGCATGGAAACAGATCCTGCAGTCAAATCCGTCCATGCTGACCAGGTATCCCAACCCAATCTAGTCCCACCTGCCAGGACCCGGCCCGTATCCCTCCAAACCCTTCCTATTCATATACCCATCCAAATACCTCTTAAATGTTGCAATTGTACCAGCCTCCACCACATCCTCTGGCAGCTCATTCCATACACGTATCACCCTCTGCGTGAAAAAGTTGCCCCTTAGGTCTCTTTTATGTCTTTCCCCTCTCACTCTAAACTTATGCCTTCTAGTTCTGGACTCCCCCACCCCAGGGAAAAGACTTTGCCTATTTACCCTATCCATGCCCCTCATAATTTTGTAAATCTCTATGAGGTCACCCCTCAGCCTCCGATGCTCCAGGGAAAACAGCCCCAGCCTGTTCAGCTTCTCCCTATAGCTCAAATCCTCCAACCCTGGTATCATTCTTGTAAATCTTTTCTGAACCCTTTGCATGTTTCACAACATCTTTCCGATAGGAAGGAGACCAGAACTGCATGCAATATTCCAACAGTGGCCTAACCAATGTCTTGTACAGCCGCAACGTGACCTTCCAAATCTTTCTTTTTCATTTCACACTAATTTGAAGAAATAAATTTGTCTGGACAAAAAAAACATTCTTACTGTAGTGAATTGTGTTATAAGCAGTATTGATTTTTGAAAATTTTGCATCAATTCTGTCAGGAGTATTTGACTTCCTTTTTGAACACAACAACTGGAGGCATTTTGGTTTTTTTCACAAACAGAAAGACAGGACTTCGAGCTCAAAAGGCTTTATTCAGAAAGAAATTAATTCTGTCTTCTGTTTGGTCAGTGTCCATAAAGAGTTCTGTAAGGCTGTTGGAAGTTCAAGAGGCTGATGCTGTTGACTTATTGTCTGGATCCTTTATGTTCAAGGTTGCTTTCTAGTTGATCTTCAATTAGATTTCCAAATATTTACCACTGAGATCTTAAACTCTTTATTTACAAATGGTGACCCAGGATATGAGGTTTCCTCCAGCAGAGTTTCTTTATCTGGTGTGACAATACTTGTTATTGCTTGTATTATAAGAAATTAAGCACAGGGGCTATGGTATTGAAAGATGCAGCAAACATTTTAGTTGGCTGTTAGGTGCAATTATTACACCCACCAACACCTGATGGTTTGGAATATTCTTAATCCATTTGTTTGCAATGGAAGAACATTCTGCTTATATCATTTCACGCTTCAAGCCACCTCCAATAAGAACTGTAGTCTAGTTAGTCTCCAATCAATTTCTGAAATAACCACAAAAACCATTGGGGTCTTTTTCACAGATGGCCACCATTACTAACCATGATAGAATACCTTGCTGGGAGCAAAATTACATCTGATTTATAGTAACGCTTGATAATGTAAGAAGCTGAGTGTGAATATTATGATATTGAAGAATCCAATTGCAGCTAGCAATTCCACAAAAAATGCTTTTTGAACCATGTAAATGTCTGGACTAACAGTAAGCTATTTGATTGCAACTGAGCAGCTTGCTTCAGTAGCCTTCAATGTTCCAAATAACACTTGGGTAAGATGGGGTATAAAACCTTTATACCTTCAAGTCACTTCTTTAATGCAGTGATGATATCATTAACTTGCCTTGTAAAGATGTACTGATATATATGACATTAAATATGATATAGCCAGGCAGGAGGCTGGAAGAACACAGCACGCAGGGTGCCTGGCTTGCTGTGTTCTTCCAGCCTCCTGCCTGTCTACTTTGGATTCCAGTATCTGCAGTTTTTTTTTTGTCTCTAGATATAGTATAACAGGTTTTAGTGCCATCTCCAATAACGAGAAGGGCAGGGTCTTGGAACCTGAGGTGCAGCTACAGACCTGATGAGTGGACTTGAGTAGGGCTCATATTCATGGTCCCTTAAGGATCTCAAGAGGACTAAACACGAGCAGACTGTGTGATGCCGTCCCGTTCAATCTCACTGTGGGAAATAGGGAGTTGGTTAGCTCAGTCAGGTGGACTAGTGGGTTACAATGCAGAGTGGTGTCAAAGTGTAGGTTTAATTCCTGCAAGAGCTGAGTTTACCATGAAGGACTCTGTCTCAAAGTTACCCCTTGCCTAAGGCATGGTGACCCTCAGGTGAAACCACGACCAGTCATCCCTCTGTAATGAGGGAGTAGCCCTGTGGTGTTGTAAGACTATGGTAACCATAACTTCTCATTGAATATGGGAGGCAGGTTGGAGCTGGAGTGGAAAGTGGTGGGAAGGCCACCAACTTAATTTTACAAGCCCCTTTGCTTTCATATCCGGTGGCTGTGTGAGCCCTGACATTAGATCATGGAAAACCTCCAAGTTCAATGCATCAGTACTCCACCAGGTGGTGCTGAATCTCAGGGAAACATCACAAACAGTTGCAAATAATTCTAATGTTTGAGACACAAAAAAGTAAGCTTACTGCAAAATCTAAGTTCCAGCTTGAAAAATAATATAAAATTACTCAGTGTTGTCATCACTAACAGGAATAACTGAAAACAAGGAAACTTAAGGAATTTATCCTGATTAATAAGTTCCATAAATCTGCAACTGGATATATTCCAGAAAAGAAAATTGGATTAGGCCTTCTATTTTAACACTAACAACAACCTGTAACAGACACCAGTGGTTCTCAATAGAAATTTAAAAGGAGCATAAACATAGTCAGAACCAATTTTTCAGGCAGGTTTTAAGAGTATCAGAAAATGCAAATGTGGTTTCCAAAATAAAACGTGTCCACCAAAATTGTGTATTCCTCAAAGTACAGTTCAAGTTAAATTAGCTGTTTTAGGGAGACAGCTGTTTGCCCTGTGGACAATATATCTGGCATCATCTCAGCACTGGAACACTCAAAGGGTCAAGCCAAGTTAGATCACAATATGCCCATTTGAACACTGCACAATTACAATAGGACACTGTGCTCAATTTTCAAAAATGCATCGGTTTTTGGCAAGACTACAGAAACAGGAAGTAGATCTTAAAAAAACCCAGTAAAATTCATAGACATGTTTATGATCAAACATGCACTTTCCAGGAGGATAAAAAAGAATGTCAGTGCACGCTTAACCTGAACAGGATGGGCACATTTCAGCAGAATTCCATTCATAAGAAAATATGTATTGAATAGCACAGAAGGAAGAAATAGTTAAGAGAAAACTGGAGGAAGTCAACACTTTCTTACATAATTACCTACTTCCACCACATTGAATCTTAAAGTAAACATTTAATTTTTCAGTGTTCATTAATGGGCCCCAGGAGTTCTTGTTTCAATTCAATAATTTTTTGTGACATGAAAATTAATCTGAGGTTTTTCTATTATACATTAAGATAATACTGGCAATTGGTGGTCTCCAATGGGTTTTCTTTTCGAAGTGCTAATAAATTACGTTCAACTCATTAAAAGATTCCTTCCCCTGCATAAGTCACCAATTTAAAAGCCAAAACTCAACAAACAGAACATATAAGTTCGGAAAAGATTTACAAGGATGTTGCCAGGGTTGGAGGGTTTGAGCTAAGAAGAGCCTGAATAGGCTGGGGCTGTTTACCCTGGAGCATCGGAGGCTGAGGAGTAACCTTATAGAGGTTTATAAAATCATGAGGGGCACGGATAGGGTAAACAGACAGGTTTTTTTTCCCCGTGTTGCAGCAGTCTAGAACTAGACGGCAAAGGTTTAGGGTGAGAAGGGAAAGATATAAAAGAGACCTAAGGGGCAACTTTTTCACGCAGAGGGTGGTACTTGTATGGAATGAACTGCCAGAGGATGTGGTGGAGGCTGGTACAATTGCAACATTTAAGAGGCATTTGGATGGGTATATGAATAGGAAGGGTTTGGAGGGATATGGGTCGGGCGCTGGCAGGTGGGACTAGATTGGGTTGGGATATCTGGTCGGCATGGACGGGTTGGACCGAAGAGTCTATTTCCATGCTGTACATCTCTATGACTCTATGACTTACTCTGAGGCAGCCTCCTCATGCCTTCTTCTATGACTTTGTCCCAAGTTTCCAGCCCCTGATCCAACCTCCCTCCCAGTAACATTCCCCAAGTTATGGCTGTTTTCACTGTGTTTTATAACATTTCCCATCTCAGAATAAAGCAGTTCTGATGATTGCTGTGGAGTAATCCTGACAGTAACATAACCTTAACCTTGATTCCTGCCCTTTCTCACTTTGTGAATTGCTTCCCCTCCGAGCTCAAGTTACTCGATTACTTACAGTGTGGAAACAGGCCCTTCGGCCCAACAAGTCCACACCGCCCCGCCGAAGCGCAACCCACCCATACCCCTACATCTACCCCTTACCTAACACTACGGGCAATTTAGCATGGCCAATTCACCTGACCTGCACATCTTTGGACTGTGGGAGGAAACCGGAGCACCCGGAGGAAACCCACGCAGACAAGGGGAGAATGTGCAAACTCCGCACAGGCAGTCGCCTGAGGCGGGAATTGAACCCGGGTCTCTGGAGCTGTGAGGCAGCAGTGCTAACCACTGTGCCACCGTGCCGCCCACTAATTTCTATCATTTGCATGTGTTGCTGTACCTCTCAGGCCACTATCTCCATTCCTCGTCCATTACTGTCCTCTCACTGACTGGATCATGTGTCAATATCTGAACCAGTCTTTGTTAATAGATTTATAGAAAAGTACAGCACAGAACAGGCCCTTTGGCCCACGATGTTGTGCCGAGGTTTAATCGTAATGTAAAGATATAACTTAAATTACGCACCCCTCAACTCACTGCTCTCCGTGTGCATGTCCAGCAGTCACTTAAATATCCCTAATGACTCTGCTTCCACCACCACCGCTGGTAATGCATTCCACGCATTCACAGCTCTCTGTGTAAAGAACCTACCTCTGACGTCTCCTCTATACCTTTCCCCTAATATCTTAAAACTATGACCCCTCATACCCGTCAATCCTGCCCTGGGGAAACGTCTCTGGCTATTGACTCTATCCATTCCTCTCATTATCTTTTATACCCAGATCAGATCTCTCCTCTTCCTCCTTCTCTCCAGAGAGAAAAGTCAAAGCTTTTTCAACCTTTCTTTATAAGGCAAGCCCTCCAGTCCAGGCAGCATCCTGGTAAACCTTCTTTGCACCCACTCCAAACCTCTCTATCTTTCCTATCATAGGGCGATCAGAACAATATTCCAAGTGTGGTCTCACCAGTGACTTGTAGAACTGTAGCAAAACCTCGTGGCTCCTAAACTCAATCCCCCTGTTAATGAAAGCCAAAACACCATATGCTTTCTTAACAACCCTATACACTTGGGTGGCAACTTTGAGGGATCTATGTACTTGCACACCCAGATCCCTCTGTTCCTCCACTCTGCCAAGAATCCTGTCTTCAATCCTATATTCAGCATTCGAGTTCGACCTCCTAAAATGCATCACTTCACATTTATCCAGGTTGAACTCCATCTGCCATTTCTCAACCCCGCTCTGCATGCTGTCTATGTCACACTGCAGCCTGCAGTAGCCCTCTATACCATCGCTGACATCTCCAACCTTTGTGTCATCTGTAAATTTACGAACCCACCCCTCAACCTCCTCATCCAAGTCATTTATAAAAACTACAAAGAGCAGAGGCCCAAGAACAGAGCCCTGCCGGACCCCAATCAACACTGACCTCTGGGCAGAATACTTTCCATCTACAACCACTCTCTGCCTTCAGTCAGCCAACCAATTCTGAATTCAGACAGCCAAATCTTCCCGTACCCCATACCTCCTGACTTTATGAATGAGCCTACCATGGGGAACCTTATCAAATGCCTTGCTGAGGTCCATATACACCACATCCCTGCTCAATCTGCTCGAAGAACTCAATAAGATTTGTAAGGCATGACCTGCCCCTAACAAAGCCATGCTGACTGCCTTTAATTGCGCTATGCTTTGCCAAATAGCCATAGATCCTATCCCTCGGAATTCTTTCCAAAACTTTGCTGACCACAGACATAAGACAGACTGGTCTGTAATTGCCAGGGATTTCCCTATTACCCTTCCTGAAAAGAGGAACAATAATCACCTCCTTCCAATCCTCCAGTATGACTCCTGTGGAGAGTGAGGAGGCAAAGATCTTCGTCAGTGGCTTAGCAATCTCTCTTCTCACTTCTCAGAGCAGCCTAGGATAAATCTGGTCTGGCCCTGGGGACTTATCAATCTTAATGTTTTCCAAAATTTCCAGCACATCAACTTCATCAATCTTGATCTGGTTAAGCCTGTATCCCAGCTCCTCAAAGTTCTCATTCACAACAAGGTCCCTTTCCTTCGAGAAAAGTGAAGCAAAATACTCATTTAGGGCTTCCCCTATCTGCTTAGACTTCATGCACAAGTTCCCTTCGCTATTCCTGATCGGCCCTAACTTCTCCCTGATTATTCTCTTATTCCTCACGTATAAGTAAAATGCCTTTGGGTTCTCCCTAAACCTATTTGCCAAACCTTTTTCATGCTCCCTCCTAGCTCTCCTCAGTCCAATTCTGAGCTCCTTTCTAGCTAGCCTGTAATCCTCTAAAGCCGTGCTAGATCCTTGCTTCCTCCACCTTATGTAAGCTGCCGTTTTCCTTTTAATGAGAAGCTCTTCTGTTCTCGTCATCCAAGGTTCTTTAATCTTACCCCTTCTTACCGGTCTCAGAGGAATAAATGTGTACATCACTTGCAACAACTGCGCCTTAAACAGTCTCTACATGACTGCTGTGCCCTTTCTGTGGAAAGTTGCTCCCAGTCTGTACTTCCCAACTCCTATCTGATAGCTTCATAATTTCCTTTTCCCCAGTTAAATATCTTCCCTCAGTAACTGCTCCTTTCCCTCTCTAAGGGTATGTTAAATGTTAGGCAATTGTGATCACTGTCACCAAAGTGCTCTCCCACTACGAGATCTGACACCTGTCCTGGCTCATTATTGAGCACCAAATCCAAAATGGCTTCTTCCCTCATCAGTCTGTCTACATACTGAGTAAAAAGCTGAAAATGTGTTGCTGGAACAGCGCAGCAGGTCAGGCAGCTTCCAGGGACAAGGAGAATCGACGTTTTGGGCATATGTTCCAGCAACACATTTTCAGCTCTGATCTCCAGCATCTGCAGACCTCAATTTCTCCTCCTACATACTGAGTAAGGAAACCCTTCTGATCGCACCTGACAAAAATGGCTTCATCCAAACCATCTGCACTTAGGAGGTTCCAGTCGATATTAGGAAAGTTGAAATTACCCATAACTACAACCCTGCTACCTCTGCATTTTCCCAGAATCTGCCCGCCTATGCATTCTTCAATCTCTCTACTGCTATTAGGTGGTTTGTTGAAAACCCACAATGCAGTGGCTGCTCCCTTGCTGTTCCTGACTTCCTCCCATACTGACTCAGTAGACAGACCTTCCTCAACAGCCTTTGTTTCTGTAGCTGTAATGCACTCTCTGATTAGCAATGCTGCGCCCCCTCCTCGTTTTTCACCCCCCCTGCTCTTTTTAAACGTTCTAAACCCTGGAACGTCAAGCAACCATTCCTGCCCCTGTGAAACCCATGTCTCCGTAATAGCCAAAGCATTGTAGTCCCGGGTAATCATTTTGCTCTAAACACAGATTGCTCGAGAAAGCCAGCAAGTATGTCAGAACCTGTGTCGAGAAATAGAGTTAACATTTTGACTCTGGTCTGACTCTTAAGAAAAGAATTATGTTGTGATGGAACTGCAATGACACTTGTAGAAATGTTGGGGTTTTTTTGTCCAACATGATTGCCCAGCAGGAATTTCTACCTATTCTGGGCTATCAGTAATGTATTAATTTACTGAGTTGACTCAATCAATCAATCAACAGTGATGTCCTCCAGGATATTCTAACCTCCGTGACCCCACAAAGTTCATTTGAAATTTCAGTTCACTCCCTCAGAACTACCAGAAAGGGAAGATGAAAAGAAACTGACACTGTGTTAACTTGTTACTGTAAAGTCGGCAGAACACTGGGAACAGGTCAGCAGTCTGTCTCTTCAATGGATCTGCTCAGGATTTTAAAGGGGAGAAAATGTAAATTGTCATACAATAGCTGAAAGCAAACTAAGATTCATAGAAAATGGAACATATAAAATATTGCAGCGCAGTATAGGCCCTTTGACCCTGTTGCATTTACCTGTGAAACCAATTTGAAGCCCAGCTAACCTACTCTAGATTAGATTTCCTACAGTCTAGAAACAAGTCCACACCGACCCTCCGAAGCATAACCCACCCAAACCCCTTTTTCCCTCTGACTAATGCACCTAACACTATGGGCAATTTAGCATAGCCAATTCACCTAACCTGCACATCTTTGGACTGTGGGAGGAATGTGCAAACTCCACACACAGTCATCAGAGGTTGGAATTGAACCTGGAACCCTGGCATTGTGAGGTAGCAGTGCTAACCACTGAGCCACATGTTGCCCATCCCATTATCATCCATATATTTATCCTTAAAGTTGGTGATACTACTACTCATGCAGGCAAGGCATTCCACACCCTTACTACTCTGAGTAAAAAACCTATCTCTGACATCTGTCCTATATCTATCACTCCTCAATTTAAAGCTATGTCTCCTCATGCTGGCATTCACCATCTGAGGAAAAATGTTCACCCTATCTAATGCTCTGATCACCTTATCTGTCTCAATTAGGTCATCTCTCAACCTTCTTCTGTCTAATGAAAACAGCCTCAAGTTCCTTAGCCTTTTCTCATAAGACCGTCCCTCCATACCAGCAACATCCTGGTAAATCTCCTCTGCATGCTTTCCAATGCTTCCACATATTTCCTATGATGCAGCGACCAGAACAGTACACATACTCCAAGTGTGGTTTCACCAGAGTTTTGTACAGCTGCAACATCACCTCATGGCTCTGAAACTCAATCTCTCCATCAAGAAAAGTTAACGTATCACATGCCTTCTTAACAACCCTATCAACCTGGGTGGCAACTTTCAGGGCTTTATGTACATGGACAGTGAGATCTCTTTGCTCATCCACACTACCCAAGAATCTTACCATTAGCCTAGTACTCTTTATTCCTATTACTCCTTCCAAAGTTAATCACCTCCCACTTTTCCACATTAAACTCCACTTGCCACCTCTCAGCTCAGCTGTACAGCTTATCTATGTCCCAGTGTAACCTGCAACATCATTCCACACTGTACACAACACCTCAGACATTATTTTCATCCACAAATTTACTATTCCATCCTTCTACAACCTCATCCAGGTCACTTATAAAAATGACAAACAGTAGTGGCCCCAAAACAGATCCTTGCGGAACACCACTAGTAATTGAACTCCAGGATGAACATTTTCCAACCGCCACCACCCTGTCTTCTTTCAGCTAGCCAGTTTCTGATCCAAACTGCTAAGTCACAGTCAATCCCATGTCTTTATTTTCTGCAATAGCTTACTGTGGAGAACCTTATCAAATGCTGTTCTGAAATCCATAAACACCACATCAATGGCTTTGGCCTCATCCACCTGTTTGGTCACAGTCATAGACTCATTTCTCAGCTCCCCTGTGTTTGTTGCATGATACCAGTGCACACGTCATGTGTGTAACTCATTCATTAGAATAGCAGACTGGAAAATTTTGAGATCTGCTGTCTGCAGCTGAGAGCCCTCCACTTCCAAAAGCGATGAACATCAGCAACATTGTGGCTTAGAATGTCAAGAAATTCTGCTTTTTTGTGTTTTAGGTCTGAAAACATTGGATCTTGGTAATCGTATCAAGATTGGTCCTCATCTTGCAGTGAACGTGGAAAACAACATTGTGGTAAAATTTCGCCCTCATGGTCTTCCCATCCAATTCAACACCTTTTCAAGACACCTGCGTTATGTTTCAAATGTACTGGATGAAATTAGAGGAGGAGGAAACACAGTTATAGCCATTACCTTAACAGCCCATTTCACCCCTTTTCCTGTCGAAGTCTACATTCGGAGAATACAGAATATCAGGAGATCAATTCTACAATTACTTGACAGGAGCCCGGGTACACTGGTTGTAATAAAGACAGCCAATGTCCGGGAACAGCTCCCACAGACCATTACCTCTGCCAGTGACTGGTACGCGTATCAGTTTGATTCAGTGATGAGGAAGATGTTCACAGGCATCAACGTGGTATTTGTTGATGCCTGGGAGATGACAATAGCACATTACCTTCCTCACCATATACATCCCGGGAGAATTATTATAAAGAACGAAGTAGATGTGTTTCTTTCATATGTGTGCCCTTCTGTAAAATAATGAAATTTGTATGGGATCAATTATAACCTGGGTTTTTTTTCATATGATTCAAAATCTAAAGTATAACTTCATATTTTTAGGGGTCTATATCATCACTGCTACAGGATATCCATGTCTGACACTTGTCTAACAAACTTGGTCTGAACATACCCACTGAATATCTATGCACGTCTCACAAACTGTTCAATTATTCAGCACTTCCCCACACTCCTGCTCACACAATATCTCACACACATAACATCTCAAAAACACAGACTCTCTCTCACACATAATTCCTTAAGCGAATACACTGTGGGAAAAGATCTGCCACCTGCTTACCCATAATAGGCCCACACAGAACATAGGAAAGTAAACTTGACCAAACTATACCAGAAACACCCAGAATGCCTCAGCAGAGACCAAACAGACTGACAAGTGAAACCAGAGAGCACTCACAGACAAGGGAATACACTTCCTAAAACACACTAACAATATCAGGTCAACACGGCTGTCCCAAAGCCCCGAGGGCAGTCTCATAACACAGCAATACCAAAGCCACACAAAGAACAGGTCATACGGAGAGGCACCACCAAGGACATCGCTCCCAGAACAGGACAATGGAAGCACCTTAGTGTTTCAAAAGCGACATTCTCACCTACCTGCAAAGAGGACTGGAGTCTCCTGATCCATTGATACTGTCAGGATGTTGCATTGTATCGAGAATCAGGACATTCATCCGATAACTGTTTTTCAATTATCATCATTGTAATTAGATTATTTCATTTCCAAATACAGTGTATCTTTCCCCATTTTAATTAACCTTATTGTACAAGATTCCTATAAAACCTGGCTTCAACCTCAGCTCGAGGAAGAGAATTCTCTGACAGCTTAGTCAATTTCTCTTCTGCGATATCACCGTACTAATAAGCTGTTTGTCAGTTTCACTTCAAACTGTGCTTTGTGATCTCAAATTTAATGGGCTAGTTTCTCCGACAGTTTGGCGTTAGTCGGCACCCCTTTTTCTTCTCTCTCAACAGGGTAAGCGAAGCTGATATTTCAAATTTAGACCAATTCAGACCTGATGGCTAACCCTGCCCCAGTGGCTCAGACCAGAGAAAGGCTGGACGACTGGGGAGGGTGGCCACATTTCTGATCTAGTAACTGCGGCAAATTGGTTTCAGCTACCACAGACTTGGCCTGGGGAGGTAGTCAGGTAGGCTCCTAAATTGATCAATTAAATTTTAAACAATTTGGCATATGCCTGATCCAACTTGAGCCAGGACTTGTGTCAGGATCCTGATCCAGCCAGGTGAAAGACGGTCGAGCAGAGAAAGTATGGCAAGATAGAAGGAGAGAACGCTGATCAATTTTCGATAGATCCTCCGCTCGAAGGAAATTGGTTGGGGCCCCATTTGTGTAGTGCTGCCCTGTGGTCTCTAAGTTTTTGTTTTGGGCGCGTCTGCTTGTTCTGCCATTACTGAGTGTTTGTCAGGTCAATTTCAGTTCTCCCACCTGGCTGTGTTTGTTCAGTGCTTAAGTGTTTGTTTACTTTGCGGTCAGTGATTATTGCCTAACCTGTCAATCACTCACAGCCTGTGTGTTCTGCGAGCGCTCTGTTTTTCCCTCGAAAGCTGGAGCACTGCCTTTACACATCAACCCAGGACATTCATTTTTTGTCGGGATATGCCAGCTGTAGGAGCTGGGCAACTCCAACCACATAGTGAGAACGGCCCAGGGCCGAAAATGAACAGGAATATACAGAGAAGGCAAGGTAAATATGTGAACTTCAAGAATAAGTTAGGAGATGTTCTTGTTACACCTAGTTCACCGGCAGACACTGTGCTAAAAGGCACAGCAGACAACCCTTACGAAGGGAACTGGCCATATGGGGGGGGTCCTTCAAAATTGATAAAACTGATTACTGGACCACGGCCATTACAGGGGGGCACGGGGATCCCTCATGGCACACTGTCGACATGTTGCAGTGTCCCACCAAGTTTCAGGACATTGTCAAACACCATCAGTCCCCTAAAGTAAAGGACCGCTGCAATAAAACCCCGACGACGGAGACCCCTCCACCCTGGACACAGCCCTGCCGCCCTACGCCCCTCAATCCCCGACACCTCCCCGACCAGCCCCAGAGAGGGACCCGCTGCTAAATGAAGTGGCTGCCTTTGTTACCACACAGCCCACGAGAAACTCGCAACAGGACACAGCAGCCGCTGAGCATTCTGAATCACTACTGTTACCCAACCCAGATATTAACCACAGGGTCACACGTAGCATGGCGGCTGCCCTGAAAAACCAGGGCACTGAATGTCAGCTTCCACACATCATGATTGGCTCTACTCCCCTTGATAAGCCCTGGACCCACGCAAAGGTCCGGGCCATGTTGCAGGATGCCCCAGACCCATTGAAACAACCACTCGCATTCTATAATTGGCTACTACAAATTTCCAACATCTACAACTGTCTGCCCCAGGATGTGCAGACCCTGTTACAACTTCTTATGGGACCCACTGGACGACCATTAACTTCCCCACCCAACTCTGGGATGCTGCTGCAGACTGGGAGAGATGCTGGGAGACAGCACTGTGAAGGAGGCGGTAAAAGCCAGTGCAAGACAGCACACAGATTTTGGCACTGTTACCCAGTGTCTGCAGAGAGCAGACGAGCCCTTGCCGGACTTCATTGCCTGCTTTAGGGAGGCCTGGGACTCCTCAGCAAGCATTCCCTTAACAATAAGAAACTGACTGGACTGACTCTCGTAAATTGCTGCCCCCTACAGTCTGCGCATATATATAAACTACATAATCTGACGAGGCAAACACTGTCCTGGGGGGACACCTTGATCAGACTCACTAACCTGGATAGGAGTGGATTGTTCATCACGCCAAGACAGACGGGGCATTCCCCCGAATTGCACAACCAGACCCGCCCTAGGGACACAGCTAAGTCAGTGCAGAGAGCTGTGGGATTTCCAAAAGGACAGTGTTGGAACTGTGGAAAAACATGACACTTGGCTAAATGCTGCTGGTTACCACCCAAGGTGAGGGCGGCTCATCTCTTTTCTGGTAGATTCCGGGGCCATCCATTCGTCTGCGCCTCCCTCTGCAGAACTTTCCCTGAATTCCAAGACTGTCACACAGTATGTGCTTCGGGAATGCCCATGACAGAGCCACTCTCCCAACCCATGAACTTTAGTGTCGGACCAGCCACTGTCCCTGATGCGGTCATCATTTCCACTACCTGCCCAGTCACCCTCCTGGGCCGACAGACCTTATGCAAACTAAACGCCAGCATTCACTGTTCCCCTGAGGGTCTCACACTGGAGATCCCGGTCACCCACTACTCCATGTTGCCGGTGGCAATCACCTGCAGCCCTAAACCTTCCGACTAGGCAAGCTCCTGCTATCCCTGTCCATGCCCCAATACACCTACCCACACTCTTCTTGACCCCCTTCTTTCCCTATTACCAACGGCCCCTTCATCCCCCACTTTATCTTTCCTCTGCTGGGCGATACTGACAGGCCTCGGTCTGTCAGTTTCACTGTGCAGCTTCCGGTCCTCAGGACCCAGCATCACCACATACTGCACTCGCAGACCCTCCCCTCCCCACTAGCAGCAACTGGCCTGTACTTTGTGGGACCACAGAGGGTGACAGCAGAGGTACAGCTTGGCAAGGAACAGGCTGCACTATTCTGCAACGGACAGACAGCAGTCCCCCACATTCCCCTCATTGTCAAAAGCCCATGGCTCCCCAAGGATTTAGGCTTCATGATGGTGCACCTGAGGAAGCACCTCCCTCTTCACCGCACCCCTCAGTCAGACCCCCGCTCCTCTCGTAGAGATTGCCCAACTTGGGCAGGATGATTTCGGTGCTGCACTCCTGCAACACTCCAGGCCACTTTCACCATGCAAGCCCCAGGCACTGCCCCTCCTACGAAAATCCCCTGTTGCTTGCTGACCTTCCAGCATCACTGTGGGTGCAGCACCCCAACCACGCAGGCTAGTGAGATCCTGCCCACCACACACTGTCACAGTAAAACAGGGAACCATCCTGCCGTCTATACAGCAATACCCACTGTCGCCTGCAGCAGCAGAAGGCATCAAGCCAGTGATTGACTCCCTCCTACAACAGGGTGTCCGAGTTCCAACAATCAGTCCTTGTAATACACCCATCCTACCCATCCCGAAACCCAGGAGGCCAGGGAAGTGGCGCTTTGTCCAAGATCTCTGAGCCGTGAATGTAATTGTGATTCCCTGCTCCCCAGTGGTCCCGGACACTGACACCATCCTCACCACTATCCCTGCCTCTGCCACCTGCTTTTCTGTAATCAACCCCTGCTCAGCCTTTTTCTCCTTCAAATTGTCCCCTGAAAGCCAGTACCTTTTTGTTTTTATGTACGGCGGCTGCCAGTACACATGGATCACACTTCCCCAGGATTACATGGAGAGCCCCACAGTCTTTGCTGCTACAGTACACCGTATCCTCTCTACTTTACACCTGCCATGCAACAGTACCCTTCTGCAATATGCGGATGATCTATTACTG
>NC_057721.1:54417329-54469450 GCF_004010195.1 Chiloscyllium plagiosum | reverse complement strand
AGATGCTGGTGTTGGACTGGGGTGTACAAAGTTTAAAAAATGATACAACACCAGGTTATAGTCCAACAGGTTTAATTGGAAGCACTAGCTTTCAGAGCACTGCTCTCTCAGCAGGTGGCTGTGGAGTACATATTTATAAGACACAGATTTTTTAGCAAAAGTTTACACTGTGATGTAACTGAAATTATACATTGAAAAATACCTTGATTGTTGGTTAAGTCTCTCACCTGTTAGAATGATGTTAATTTCACTTCTTTCATATGTAAATTACAAAACTTTTTTTAAAAGTTACATTCTCAGGTTAACTGTAACAATTGGTGTCAGCTCAGATAAGATGCTGAAGGTGTTAGCCCCCTGTGTTCTGTTTTCTGTGCCATAATGTTTAGACTGATTCCAATCTAAAAATGAGTTAACAGAGTCTTACATGGAGTCATGCAGTTTTTAAGGAAAGTATAATGTTTCTCTGCAAGTATAAATTCACCCCACAAATATATGTGTATGTGGGTTTTTGTGTGTGTGTCTGGGTCTGGGGTGGGGGATTGTGAGTGTCTGTGAGAGCGAGTAGTGTGTGTGTGGGAAATGCACCCTCTCACAGACTTAGACCCCTTTACACACAGACATATATACAAACACATGACGGAAGGGCACTTTCTCATTCAGTAATTTCAGCATTTTCCAAGTGACAGTTCCCTAACCTTGAGGAGTCCACAGACTGTTCATTTTGGGTGTGTGAGGCTGCAGCTCCTCATTCAGGGTCACAGGCAGTTTCTCCTCAAATTGAACCTGCACTTCAGCCCCATACTCCAGTTCTGTGGTCACCTGACATGGAGAGGGAAGAGCAACTTGGAGAACTTTCTGGTGGGACTGCCAAAGGTAGTCATTAACAGATTCAGGCAGCAGGGCATTCCATGTGACTCAATTCCATGGTTATGTCCATGTCCAGCTGGTTTTGAAGATGGAGCACTCAATACCCTGTATTATATTTGAGGCCTTCCAGGGGCTAGAGTGGAGAAACAGTCTGCAAGACCACACTTCCATTTAAAGAAGTAAATTCTCTTGGGGTTTAAGTCTTTCATTAGAGAGCTCCTTTAACAACTGCCCATTGCACATTGATTTAATCTGCTTTAATTTAGCTGAATTTGTTTCATGGATTTTCCATAATATTATGAAGAGATTCTGCTGTAACACCACTCGGTTACACATGATGCTGCAATCTGAAAATAATTGATTATTAAGAAAATAATTCCCATCTCCTTTTATAATTCACTATTGGGTATAGGATGCATTTATTAAGGGAGTATTGCTTGCAATTAAGTACATTTTCATTTGTACAAAAGATTCATTATTTATCACATTATACTGTAACTGTTAGTTGTAATAAAATTACTGTTTTGTTCAATGTTAGCTTTAATAAACTGTATTTTCATACAGGAGGTTAGCATTTGAACTTGTCTTTGTATAGTAGTTGCATGGAAGATGGCTCAATCTCAAAAAAGCAACTCAATGAAAAATAAATTAAAACTGTCAAATTCATTAGGACTGATGGGCAGCCTTTTGTTTCCCCTGCATCAAAAAAAACACACAGTGACAAATGTTTACCTGATTAACATAGGAACTGTCTAACAGTGTTCTGAAGAAGAGACATACCAGATTTGAAACATTAACTCTGTTACTGTCTCAATAATGTAGCCTGAACCTGCTGAGATTCTCCAGCATTCTCTGTTCTGGATCTTCCTTAGTCTCCTAAATCAAAATCCACATTTACACATTTTTCTTTCTCTTTTTATCTTTTTCAACTATCAGCCTTACTGATTCAAGTTCCATTTGCTTCATTGCATAATTCTAGCTAACTCAACCTAAGTGCTCGCTGGATTTCATATTTCTTCCTCAAAAGTTCAACTTCTGATCCAATACTTCAACAATTTATACCTTTTTAAGTCAATTTTCTTATTTTTCTCCATGACCTTCAAATTGACTTTTGTTAACTGTCAAATGGCTTACATAAAGCTTGTCTCTTTCAACCACTGTTACAGCAATCACAAAAATGTGTTAACATTTTAATGAATGCAAAGGCAACTGTGAAATCTTGTGTGTATAAACTCTGACAAATTCCAGTGTATTCATCTTCAAGGCTACGTTCTCTCTGAGATCTGTAAACAGAAGTGAACTCCAATGGTCAGTAGACGACCATTATTTTTAACACATGAATCAGAAATTGAGTGCGTACTACCCAGCCAAACATGACTGACTATGATTTCATGTACTGTAGCCATGTAAAGATTTGATCATGCCATACCAGGAGAAATCAGAGTTCAGAGGCATCTCTGTTCACTGTGTGCTATGGCTTGGAAAGGATTAAGACTTTCTTTTCAAGTGTTGAGAGTACAGGAAGAAGTATGGAAAAGAGAGAGCAATCCACCAACCGAGGATCAGTATTTCAGTATGAAGCAGCTGAGTCCACTGCCTGGATCATTGTCATTTGTTAGATGAATAAATTAGTGAATTTAGTCGAAATATACTTATACAAGGAATGGTCACACACTTAGTCAGTTACACTGAGTGTTATAGTTAAAGTTAAAGTGGGTTTTAAAATCCAGCACTTCCTCATTTCTCAAGAAGCCCCAAACTGAATGCAAGCTGTAAGACCAACTCCGATCATTCTTCCACCAACTGGCCATCCAGGATGAATCAATTGGATTTATCAGAATGCTTCAACATGGCAATCTTCCCACATTGCTGCTTGGTAGCTCACAGGATGGCTGTACTCTGTTTCTGCAAACTGTACTCTTTGTCTGTCTCAGTGACATGACATTTTCTGCCCAATATCTCAGAAACAAAAAGTCCATCCACACTCTGCATGTGAGAGTATTTTATACTTTACTGTGATGAACTCTTAACTCTCACCATGATAACCAAGCCACCTGACCTGTTGTTAATAAATGGCACTTATTACTTGCATTACACAAATGTCAGGCAATGGTCATTTCCAATAAAAGAAAATATAACCATCTCTCTTTGTCATTCAATGGCATCACCATCACTGATTCTCCCAATATCAACATTCTGAAAATTACCAATGATGTGAAACTGAATTGGATCCATCATCTCAATACTGTGCCTGGAAGTGCAAATAGTGAGCTAGAAATTCTATGGTAAGGAACTCACAATCTGATTCCCCAAAGCCTGACAAATCTATGTACAAAACAGAAGTGTGGTGGAATATTCTACACTTAGCTATATGTGTTCACGATTCAAGAAGCTTGATGCCATCCAAGACTAAACAGCTCGCATGATTAGCATTGTATCCACCACATTAATCATTCACTCCCTTTGGTTGCTCTCAGCACCAAAGTTAGCCTCAGTCAAATTCTCACACAACTCTATAACATTTCTCACCATAGGCCACATTGCTCAGAACCTTACAATACCCTTAAGAAATCTTTAATGGTCATTCATTTTCCCACAGTTTAAAACATCCACTTTAAGAATTCATTGTGATAGCTTTTCAGTGTTCCAGCTATTTGCAAAAGTAACCAGTTCCATTGGGGTCTTTGCTAAGCCTTTGCTGCAATTACCACACAATTCCTTGACCAATCTCTCTTCTGGTTTCCCCCGTTCAACAGCAGGCTCATTCCAGTCAAGGGGATGGCCAATGGGATCGGGGCTCGAGTGGAGCGGGGACGGCCAATGGGATGGGGCCTCGAGCGGAGCGGGGACGACCAATGGGATTGGGGATCGAGCGGAGCGGGGACGGCCAATGGGATCGGGGCTCGAGTGGAGCGGGGACGGCCAATGGGATCGGGGCTCGAGCGGAGTGGGGACGGCCAATGGGATTGGGTCTCGAGCAGATAATTTCCCGTCTCTCGCCTTTGAACTTCCAGCGGCTGTTTTCAAAGGTTGATTTGTAGACGTCACTTGTCCCATTTACCAGCCTGTCCACATGGTCAGTTGCTGGTGGAAAATAGAATTTAAAATTATCATAAAATTATTGTTAAAAGTCAACAGGACATACCGACTCCTGGCCTTGCTGGACTTCCCTGTACTAACATGTGAACCGCTCAGAGTGATAGAGGTCTACAGCTCAAACTCCTCTGCTCCATGGAAAACAGCCAGAGTCTGTCCAATCTCTCCTTAAAGCTGAAACTCTCCAGCTCAGGCAATATCCTGATAATCTCCTCTGCACTCACTCCAATACTATCACATCCTCTATCATGGGGATTTCAGAACTGCACACAATATTCTTGCTGTAGCCTAACAAGCATTTTATACAATTCCAGCAGAATGTCCCTCCTCTTAAACTGTACATCTTGGTTGATAAAGGCAAGTATACTATATGCCTTCTTAACCACTCTATCCTCCTGTCCTGATGGCACTAAACCTTTGTGCTTCCCAAGGCACTACTACGCGTTGTATATTCTGTTTTCTTGTTAATCCTGCCCAAGTGCATCACTTCACATTTTTGTGGATGTTCCACCCCAGCTCCCTGTTAATATGAAGAACTATCATCCTATGAACTCTAGAACCAGCTGGGTATCCATTCACTCCTCTTATTACCTGCCCACACATCCACCTATACAGCTAACCAAATCTTCACCTACCCATCCATCCCTTACTCACCTTTACACTATAAGTAGGGCTGAACAGTCGATTTCAATTTGTCCTGACCTTTTTTAGGACATTTTCACATTATATTCACTGTCATGAACAAACAAAGTCAAGTTGTAACTTTGTAATCACAGTGCTGAAGAAGCAATTTCTTAATTATACAATTGCATAGACTAAAAACAACATAAATGTATTAAACAAATATGGGATAATCACTAAGCAGCCAGAAACACAGGAATCAATAACTCATCTCAATAATGTGTAATAAAAATAGGTAATTAGTTATTAAAGTCAGGAGTACACCAATGTCTGTAAATTAAGTATCAATTTGCTGCTGTAAGCTTTGCTGTGTGGATGGGAGCCGTCATTGAGGTATACAGCATGAACACAGACCCTTCAGTCCAACTTGTCCATGCCAAACAGATATCCCAAATAAATCTAGTCCTATTCAACAGCACTTAGCCCATATCCCTCTAAAGCTTACCTATTTGTTTGTCCATTCTTTTAAATGTTGTATTGTACCAGCCTCCACCACTTCCACTGGCAGCTCATTCTATATATGCACCACCCATTGCATGAAAAGGTTGCCCCTTTTAAATCTTTCCCCTTTCACCTGAAACCTATGCCCTCTATTCTTGGACACCCCCATCCCAGGGAAAAGGCCTTGTCTATTTACCCTATCCATGTCCCTCATAATTTTATAAACCTCTAGAAAGGTCACCCCTCAGCCTCCAATGGTGCAGGAAAAGTAGCCCCAGCCAATGCAGCTCAAACTCTTCAACCCTGGCAACATCTTTGTAAATCTTTTCTGAACACTTTCAAGTTTCACAACATTCTTCCTTTGGTAGAGAAACCAGAATAGCACACAGTATTCTAAAAGGGGCTTAACCAACGTCCTGTGTGGCTGCAGCATAACTTCTATAATCAATGCACTGACCAATAAAGGCAAGCATAGTCTATGAGCAGAAAACACCATTTCTGAGCTAGTCCATCTGGAATATGTGCATGTAACAACAATAGGGATTTGTACGGCTCCAAATAACAGGAAGATTATAAACTACTTCAACATTTGATTCAAAAGGACAATACGTGAAAATGATTAAATCTTACAAGGTTAACCTAGTAGCAAGAGACCAAATTAGCAAAAGACAATAGATTTGAATCATGACAAGGTAATCAAAAGACAATAGATTTGAATCATGACAAGGTAATGTCAATTCAGGGGTTAAAAATGATGATTTCAAGAAGCAGATTTTACCATTTTTAAATAAACTTTGATATTATTTGCCATTTCTTGTCTTTGCAGGAGGGTTGAGTCTCTTTTGATCTGAAATTATTTAAAGGGTTATTAGGAAATAACTAATTAGATGTTTGCAACTAAACTAAGCTGAATCTAAATGGAAATGAAATATCATTTTAAACTTACACCAGCCGCACACTCTCTAACCTCCCCATTTACATACCCACTCACCCAGCTACTAAGGCACCTACCTGGCCAACTATGCAATCACCCACATATCCATCCATCTACATCCTGGACATACACATCCACACCTCTGCTTACGTTCCAACTAGTCCAGTCATCTACATATCATCCTGCCCACATCAATCACTCACCCGCTTATTAACAAGCCCATATGTTGACTCAACCCACTTTAAACTTAGCACACCAGAGGTGGCAGCGAGTTCTATAAGAAAGGGCATACCAGTCTACCCCTGTCCCCCTACTCCACTGAGATTGAGCATCTCGAGGGAGGCTGTACTGCACATTTCTGTGATATCCAGGATTAGATGTTCGGTGTCTGATTAGGTCAGTGAAAAGTGGGTTTTCTTGGGGTCAGCAGGCAGTTAGTGGGCAGCTGGCTGGTTGGTCAGAGGTTGGGGGCTAAATGCAAACGTACAAAGAAGGGTCAAAGAGTGGGCCATTTGGCTGGGCTTTCATTCAATGAAATCATGGCTGATCTGATTGTATCCACTGTTACCAGATCTCCTCAAAACTTTAAGAAATTAGCCTAGAAATTACTTCTTTTAAAGGCAAATGTAAAGTGCTGTATTTTAGATGCAACTCAATTTGTCAAACCATACGATGTTAAGCAAAATACAATTGATTCAAACACTCTAGTTAAAATACAACAAAAAGAGAAGAACTTAGAAAAACTCTATTGAAAACCATAACATAATAATAGATAAAGTGACTATTAATAACTAACTGTTCCAATGTAGTAACATCCCATAAACACACATCTAGCTAAAAAGGAATATTCAGAAATCAGATTTTCGCACAAGCAACGCCCGCAGTAGAAAGAGAAACCCCAGCTTCGAGCTGTAACTGAGAGAGAGGAAAAATAGCTTCCACTACTTCAAGATTTCAGCAGCTTCTGCTGAATCTAAAAGCTAGAAATCCTGGTCTGTGAGAACTGGCCACACCTATTGGTCCAACTTAAAAAAAACTCAAGGCTTCACAAGCTGTTTATGTTACCACAGACTGCTCAGTACCTCTCATTCAATTTTTCTTAAAAGAAACCAGGATAAAATACACCTCCTAAAGCTATAGCATCATCACACCACAAATCCACTTTCTCGCCTATCACTGATGACTTGTTACTCCCTTGCTTCACAAAAATCTATTCGCCATGGCCTCAAAAATATTGAAACACTGCTTTCATCACTTTTTCAGGAAGAGAGTTCCAAAAACTCTAAAACCTCAGAGACAAAGTATTTCACCCCATCTCTGTTTCAAATGAGTCACTGTTTATTTTTAAGAGTGAGCCCTAGTTCCAGATTCTCCCATGGAAAGGAACATCATCTCCATATCTACCCTGACAAGGTTCCTTGTGATCACTCACATTTCAACGGAGCCACTACTTATTCTTTTAAACTCCAAGGACACAGGCATAGTCTGGCTAACCTTTCCTCATGAGAAAGCCTGCACATTTCATTCTGAACAGCTTCCAAAGCATTTAAATCCATCCTCAATTAAGATGACTCATCATGTGCTAATACTGCAGACGTAGTCCCATCAGAGTCCTGATTTCATTTCCTTTGTAATAAATGATAACATTCTATTCACTTTCCTAATTACCTGCTAAGGTCTTTAGTTTTTTTTTCAATTTATGAATAGAAATACCCAAATCCCTCTGCATCTCAAATCTCTGCAATCTCTTGCCATTTTGATAACATGCTTTGTCTTTATTCTCTCAAAATTAACTGTTTCATAACTTTCCATATCATTATTTATTTGACACAACTTTACCCACTCACTTAACCTAAATATACCTTTTGTACCCTCTGTGTGTCTACTTCCATGTTCTCCTACCCACCTTTGTGGCATCATCACATTTGACAATAACACCTTCCATTCCTTAATCCAAGCCATTAAATAAAATGTAAACAATTAGAATTCTGGCACTGATACCTGTGGCATACCAAAAAATACCCATTTATGCTTACTCCCTGCATTGTGTCCCCTAGCTAATCTTCTATCCAGATCAATATGTTCGCCCCTACACTGAGCTTTTATTTCCGACAATTTTCTTAGTCCATTCACTAGTTTCCCCTTAATCCACAACATATTACTTCCTTGAAGAACTCCAAGAATAAAACCCCCTTTCACAAATCTCTGTTGACACTGGTTGATTGCCTTGAATGTATTTAAGTTCCTGCTGTAAATTCTTTCATAATAACATCCAGTACTTTCCATATGATAAATATAAGCTAGGTGGTTTTCTGTCTTCATCCATTTTTGAATACCATCTTCCAGCCTGGTGGGATAGTTGGGTTTGTTTAGGTCAGGGTAGACAGCAGGTCTGGAAATGAAGGTAAAAGTTTCAGAGGCAAGGATTGGCCAGTAAGGTAGTTGGGGACAGTCAGATTGTCAGGAGAGATGTTAGTAGGGGATAATTGAAAGGTCAAGGGAAGGCTAAATGGGTCAGTGAGAGTGATGGCACTGAGGCAATTCTGTTATTATCTAAGAATTTTCTACTTTTAAAACTTTTCCTAAATAACTACCCAGGTAAGCACATTGGAACTGTCCAAAATCTCTCACTCTGTATAAGAGCCAGAGACTTTTGCAGATGGCCCCAGGGACCAGGAATTTATATTCTTCTTAGATAATTCTGAGGGAGGTTTGCACATCAGAATTTCCATGGGCACCTGGTGCCTACCTTGGATCAACATCCAATCTCCAACAATCTGGAGACTGGAAGATTTGGACCCATACTATGAGTTTTGAAATACCCTGTTAACACATAATTGATTCCAGGGTTTTCTGTTTCTCGAATGACAGGTTAACTGGATTATCATTTCTTGTTGGCTCACTGCATCAACTCTCGAAAATCAGGATACTTTGGCTTCCTTCAAATCCCTGGAAACCTTCATAAAATCTGGAAATCCTGGAATGATCAAAACTAGTGCATCCACTTGTTATGCAGCTATTTCATTTGAAATTCTCAGGTATAGTCCTATCTGTCCTAAGGAATTTGTCAGCTTTATATCTGATTGATTTCTCTCCAGTGCTTCATCTTTCCTTGTATTAACCTTTCGAGTTTCACAGATGTACTAAATCTCTGATTATCCACAATTCTAATAAATTCTTTGTGTTATCTACTGTGAAGGAAAAAATAAAATACACATTTAACATCTCTACTATAAGGTTACTAGTAAACTAAATCTCGTTGCAGAATATAAGGTCCAAAATAGCCTTTTCTATATTTGGCTGCTCAACATATTACTTATAAAATTGTCTGAATACCTTCTGATATGGTATAATCCAAGTGCAGAATACCCTGTCTATCCATACTGACATTGCACAGGAGGTTAAGTCACTTTCCGTGTATACAGGTTGAACTGTAACTACTGTTACAAATGGTAATCTTCTGTGGAAATTGCTTTCTTGATAATCAATTATTTTCAGATTGCAGTATCACATAAAACCAATTAGTGTTGCAGCAGAACCTCTTTATAATATAATAGGACATCCATGAAACAAATTAAGCCAAATTAAAGCAGATTAAATCATTTGGACAATAGACAGTCCTTAAAGGAGCACAATAATGAAAGACTTAAAACCCTTAAGGGAAGCTACTAATTGAAATTAAATTTTGACCTTGTTGTGAGGCAGGGAATGGGGGCATAAATTACATACTCCAGTGCGTGTGGCTGTGACACTTTACATAGAAACCAACTGAAACAATGTAACAACAAAGGATCTAAATCAACTAAATTAAATCAATTTAACAGGGGCTTTCTCTTGGGTAAATGTGTAATTAAGGTCAAATTGCAAATCAAATTTGTAAACTTTAAACTAAAATCAATTAATTAAATTAAACCAGAAGTCACACGCTACCAGATTGTAGTCCAACAGGTTTCTTTGAAGTCACAAGCTTTCGGAGGTGCTGCTGCTTCATCAGGTAACCTGGTGTCATCTGACTTTCTGAATTTGTCCACCCAGTTCAGTACCAATATCCCCACATTATAAATTGATCCAAATTACAATCCCATTGAACTCCATCCAACAAAATCTGAAACTTACTAACTCAAATTAAAGTTTGGTTTTGCAGATTAATTCTTCACTTTGGCCCATGTGATACTCAGCAGTTGTGGAAGGCCTTAAATGTAACAGTGGGCATTGTGTGCTCCATTTTCAAAATAGCTGGATATGGACATAACCATGGAATAGAGGTTGACAGCATCATGGAATGCCCTGCACAATGACCTGCTGCCTGAATCTGTTAATGACTCCCTTTGGCAGAGCTCAGAGCAGACCCACCAGGAAGTTCTCCAAATTGCTCTTCCCTCTCCATGTCAGGTGACCACAGAACTGGACCATGGGCTGAACTGCAAGTTAAATTTGAGAAGAAAGTTCTTACAGTCCTGAACGAGGAGCTGCAGCCTCACATACCCAACATGAAGAGTTTGTGGACTCCTCAAGGTTGAGGAACTGTCCATTGGAAAGTGCTGAAATTACTGAACAAGAAAGAGCCCTTCAACCATATATTGGAACATTCAAATCAATCTACTACAGTTAGTTCTTCTATAACACCATAGTTGTGTTCCAGCGAAACCTCACTAAATAGAAATAATGGGGCCGAAGGGAAAGGTGGGGTTAGGGCAGACCAGCAAAACAATATCACTCACAATCACTCAAAAATAACACAGCCTGATAAATCATATTTATCAATGAAACAAAAATAAATTTTATATTGTACATTTAAAAAAAAAATGTTGTAAATACAGGGACAGAGGGTCATCATCATGCGTAAGGTAGATACCCTCATTCCCGTTAAGCAAGCTCGATCACGTATTTTCTTCTTACATTCAAAGCTCTTTATAATGTCTAGCTTCTCTTCCAGTGTTATAGCCTTCCTTTTGTGTCCACCACCCACAATTCTATTACTAGGATACTTTTTGCCATCATTCTTGTCACTATGCCCCTCCATTTTTCAAAAAAAAGCAGTAATCTAGGAGGAATGTACTTTCACAGGAAGCTGTTCAGTGTATCTCTCTCAGAAAGCTGCTTTCTATACAGTTCCTCTCACAGAAAGAGCACATTCACAGAATGACACAAAAATTGATGCTGGTACTGACGGATGTGCAGAACAAAAAACATGAAATGACCACGACTGGAATTGTGCTGTTGCAAACAGACGTAAGCATTCTTGAAACTCCCAGTCCTTAATTCCTCAGCGACGTTATAAGTAAATCATGCTGCGAGAGCACTTATTATCTGAAAACTACTTGTATTAACCTCCCTGAATTGAACAGTGCTGATATTAAAAAGACAATTGGTATCTGCGTTAACATTCATATTTATTCTACATAGTTACGAAAGTAAATTGTATAAAGATTTATAGCAGTGTGTTTTTCCAGTGCAGGGGAAGCAATGGGCTGCATCCACATTCGATGATTTCTGGACACAGCCCAGCGTCTGGCTGGCTACACACACACAGACAACATGGAGCTTAAGACCAGCTAATGTTACAGTTAACATTCAGCTCTGAAAGACAATCCCTCTCTCTCAAAGGAAGCTGGAAGTAAATACAGGAGGATGCTGCTGAATTTGTTCAATTTGATTTGATATATTACTGTCAGGTGTTTTGAGGTACAGTGAAAAGTGTTGCCTTATGTGCTTTAGAGACAGATTGTCCTATACAAGTGCACCAGGGTTACAGAACAGAGTGCAGGGTACAATGCAGCTATCGAGAAAGTGCAGAGAGAGATTGATATTAACATTAATGTAGGAAATCTAATCTAATTAATGACATGCATTCAAAAGTCTGATAACAGCAGGGAAGAAGCTGTTTTTGAATCTGTTCAGGTGTATATACAAACTTTTATATCTTCTGCCTTCTGGAAGAGGGTGGCAGCAAGTGTAATCAGAGTGGAAGGGGTCTTTGATTATGTCGGTTGCTTTCCTAAGTCAGTGAGAAGTATGGATAGAGTCAGTGGATGAAAGGCTGGTTTCTGGATTGGCCTGGGAGGTGTTCACAACTCTCTGTAGTTACTTTTGATTTTGGGAAGAGCAGTTACCACACCACTCTCTGGTGAATATCTGTGTAGTCATTGCAAATGAGGAAATCAAGGACCTGGGCACAGAGGCTCTGTGCTGGAGGCCTTGTTCATGGAGGTGGGCAATGGAAAGACACCATATTTCCCAGGAGGTCAGGCACCCTCATGGCACATCTCTGATGTGAGTGGGAGCAGGTATCCAAGATGGTCAACACCACAAAGATTTGGTAATAATATTACAATAAGTTTAATGTCCTCACATTGCTGGCCAGTGTCAGTGCCTCTGTACGGCTTTACCAAAATAAACAACTCACTCCTCATGTTGATCAATGTGCCACATTCCCATTACTCATCCAGCAACATTTCACTAAACCCAGGGCTCACATGGAATAATTCCATGTTTTAACATTGATTCAGATACATTCCAGAGATCCCAGCCTCACTGCCACCTCTCCGTGTCTCCACATACCTTCAGCAATGCAGCAGTGGCAGGTATAACACTTGAACACAGTGCAATACAATCATTAACATCCTTCCCTTTCCTGTAGGACCATTCACAAACAGTAGGGAGCAGCAGAGAAGCAGTGGAATTAGGTGCAACTTCATTGTCTCAGTTCGATGAAGGAGATGGTGTTGAGCATCATAGGAATGCTGTCCCAGATACAGTAGCATCCAGTGTCAGCGGGTCAAATCATGATGATGCAATGTTACTGCCTTATGGCCTTTCTCACTGCTGCCTTACCCTCGTTCTGTTTCTAGCACAATGTCCAAGCTGTTGATGGTGTGACCCTGCACCTCCTGCTTTCTACCCAACCATCCCCCTTCCTCACTTCAACCCTCCCTTCTCATTTACACTTTCAGATACAAAAGTAACACCATCAGCCCAGTCCCAGCACATACAGGAGGAAGAGAAACAGTTCTGAACCGCCAGGCTGTTCCAATACAGCTATGTCACTGGCCAACAGTGTGGAAAATTGCCCAAGTGTGTCCCTTGCACAAAAACATGCGCAAATCAGCCTACCCACAATCATCAGTAAAATGATTAAAGGTATCACCAGCAGTGATATCAAGCAGCACTTCACTCAGCAATAATCTGTTCACTGAAGCCTGGCCTGTGATTCACCATGACCATTCAAATCCTGACCTCATTATAGCCTTGAGTCAAGCATGGATAAAAGTGCTGAATTCTGGAGGTGAGGTGGGAGTGGCAGCCCTTAACATGATGACGATATTCAACAAAGTGAGGCATCAAGGATCCCTAGCAAAACTGGAAGCAAAGGGTATCGGAGGCAAACTCTCATGATTGGAGTTATACCTGGCATACAGAAAGATGGCAGTCATGATTTGGAGATGCCGGTGTTGGACTGGGGTGTACAAAGTTAAAAATCACCAAGTTATAGTCCAGCAGGTTTATTTGGAAGCACTAGCTTTCAGAGCGCTGCTTCTTCATCAGGTGATTGTGGAGAATAAGATTGTAAGACACAATTTATAGCAAAAGTTTACAGTGTAATGTAACTGAAATTATATATAGAAAAAGACTTGGATTGTTTGTTAAGTCTCTCATCTTTTGGAATGAACATGTTGGTTTCAGTTCTTTCATATGTAAATCGCGAAGCGTTTTTTAAAAATTACATTCTCAAGTGCACTTAAACAATTGGTGTCATGTCGGCCCAGATAATGTATTGAAAGTGTTAACTCCCTGTGAGGCTGTCTGTGCCACAATGGTCAGACTGATTCTAATCTAAAAAACGGATTTATAGAATCTTACATGGATTCATGCAGTTTTTGAGCAAAGTAAAATGTAATTCTGCAAGTACAAATTCACCCCACAAACCTATATGTGTAAGTGTGCATGTGGTTGTGTGCGTAGGGTAGGGGGTTATGAATGTCTGTGAGGGTGTGTGTATATGTGTGTGAGTGTAAAGGGGTTTAAGTCTGTGAGAGGGTGTATGTGGGAGTGTATGTGTGAGTGTATGAGAGAGGGTCTGAGTTTGTGTGTAATGGAGTCACCTGAAGTGTGACATGAACCCAAGGTCCCAGTTGAGGTCATCCCCTGCAGTACCGGACTTGGCTATCAGCCTCTGCTCGGCCAGTTTTTGTTGTTGCCTGTCCTAAAATCAGCCTTGGAGGATGGTCACCCGAAGGTCTGAGGTCGAATATCCTAGACCGCTGAAACCTTCTCCGACTGGGAGGGAACACTCCTGTCTGTTGATTGTTCTGTGGTATCCATTCATCCGTTGCTCTAGCCTCTGTTTTGTCTTGCCAATGTACCATGCCTCAGGATATCCTTGCCTGCAGCGTATGATTTAGACAATGTTGACTGAGTCGCCTGAGTATCTGCCACGTACATGTTGGGAGATGTCCCCACGCGTAATGGTGGTATCCGTGTCGACACTTTGACATGTTTTGCAGCGTCTACCGTGACAAGGTTGTATGGTATTGTCCTGAAAGCTGGGCAGTTTGCTATGATCAATGATCTGTTTGAGGTTTGATGGTTGTTTAAAGGCTAGAAGTGGAGTTGTGAGGAAGGTCTTGGTGAGGTGCTCATCCTCATTGATAATATGTTGCAGTCTGCGAAGAACATGGCATAGTTTTTCAGCTCCCGGGAAGTACTGGACAATGAAGAATACTCTGTCGGTTGCAGTTCATGTCTGTCTCCTGAGGAGGTCATTACGGTTCCTCGCTGTGGCACATCGATGAGTTGAGCATCATACCCCGTTTGTATGAGGGCATCCCTGAGTACTTCCAAGTGCCCGTCACGATTCTCCTCATCTGAACAGATCCTGTGTATGCATTGGGTTTGTGTATAGGGGATGACTGTTTTAATATATTTTAGGTGGAAGCTGGAGAAGTGTGGCATCGTGAGGTTATCTGTGGGTTTACGGTAGAGTGAGTTACTGAGGTGCCCATCCTTGATGGAGATGCATGTGTCCAAGAATGAGACAGATAGTAGAGAGTAGTCCATGGTGAGTTTGATGGTGGGATGAAACTTGTTGACATCACTCTGTAGTTTTTTTCAGTGACTCCTCTCCATGGGCGGACTTTGGGACAGGCAACAAAAAAACGTGGTCGAGCAGAGGCTGATAGCTAAGTTCGGCACCTATGAGGATGGCTTCAACCTGGACCTTGGGTTCATGTCCCACACTACAGGTGACTCCATTGCACTATACACACACTCTCTCACTCTCTCACTCTCTCACTCTTTCAATCTCTCACACTCTCACACTCGCACACTGTCACACTGTCACACTGTCACACGATCACACACACACTCACACTCACACCCTCTCACAGACTAAAACCCCTTTACACTCACACTCACACACATACACATACACATACCCTCTCACCAACACTCATAATCCCCCTCCCACCCCACAAACACCCGCATACACACATGCGCATATAGGTTTGTGGGGTGAATTTGTACTTGCAGAATTACATTTTAGTTTGCTCAAAAACTGCATGAATCCATGTAAGATTCTATAGATCCTTTTTTTAGTTTAGAATCAGTCCGACCCCATTGTGGCATAGACAGACTTACATGGAGATAACACCTTCAATACCTTATCTGGGCCGACATGACACCAATTGTTAAAGTGCACTTGAGAATATAACGTTTGAAAAAGGTTTTGTGATTTACATATGAAAGAACTGAAACCAACATGTTCAGTCTAAAAGATGAGAGACTTAGCAAACAATCCAGGTCTTTTTCAATATATAATTTCAGTTACATCACGCTGTAAACTTTTGCTAAAAATTCTGTGTCTTCCAATCCTATTCTCCACAATCACTTGAACAAGGAGCAGCGCTCTGAAAGCAAGTGCTTCCAAATAAACCTGTTGGACTATAACCTGGTGTTTTGTGATTTTTAACTTTGTACAGAAAGATGGTCATGGTTGTTGGAGGTCAATCAACTCAGCTTCAGGACATCTCTGCAGGAATTCCTCAGGGTAGTGTCCTAGGCCCAAACATCTTTAGCTGCTTCATCAGTGATCTTCTGTCCAACATAAGGTCGGAAGTAGGAACATGCACAGTGCTCAGCACCATTCACATCCTTGGATACTGAAACAGTCCATGTTCAAATGCAACAAGAGCTGGTCAATATACAGGCTTGGGCTGACAAGTGGAAAATAACCAGCACAAACAGAAGATGCTGGAAAAGCTCAGTACATCTGGCAGCATCTGTGAAGAGAAATCAGAGTTAATGTTTTGGGTCCAGTGATCCTTCTTCAGTTCTGCAGTTTTTTTAGTTTTTATTAAGTGGTAAATAACATTTGTAACACACAAATGCAAGGTAACCTCCAAGAAGAGACAATCTAAACATGCCTTGACATTCAAATAGCAGTACCATTAGAATCCTCCAACATCAACATCTAACCCTGAGCAGGTCAAAATCCTGCAGCAAGTAACTCACCTCCTGAATTCCCAAAGCCTTTTCACCCATCTACAAGGTACAAGTCAGGCGTGTGATGGAATACTTCCCATCTGCCTAGATGCGTGCAGCTCTGACAACACTCAAGAAACAGCACCATTCAAGACACAGCAGCCCACTTGCTTGGCACCCCATCCAAAAATTTTCATTCCCTCCACCAGAGATGCTCAGTAGTACCAGTGTGCACTGTCAAAAAGACGCACTGTGGAAATTCACTGAAAGATAAAAATAATTTAAAGATCCTTAGAAAGCTCTTCCCAAATCCACAACCACATCCATTTAGAAGGACAAGGGCAGCAGATACATGGCAACACTACACATGACAAGACCCCCTCCAATGTATTCACCTTCCTGATTTGGAAATATATTACTGTTTCTTCAGAGTTGTTTTGGCAAAGTCCTGGAAATCGCTCCCTAGCATCATTGTGGGTCTACTGACAGTACATGGATTACAGCTGTTTGAGAAGGCAGCTCACCACCACCATCTCAAGGGCAAATCGAGATGGCAATAAATGTTGGGCTTCACAATGACGGGGAGAAAGTGAGGACTGCAGATGCTGGAGATCAGAGCTGAAAAATGTGTTGCTGGAAAAGCGCAGCAGGTCAGGCAGCATCAAAGGAGCAGGAGAATTGATGTTTCGGGCATAAGCCCTTCTTCACAATGGCGCCCATGTCCCATAGGAAAATAAAAAGACAGAGACAATAAACCACACGAGGGATGTGGAGGCACTACCTTTTGATCTGAACATCAGAGCCACCAGCTCAGACGCTAAGACTGACCACAACTGAGAGGTTCAATAGAATTGGAATCAGTACGTGGTGAGGTGCTGGACAGGAGTGGGCTCCAGCCAGACCAAGCAGTAGGGGCATCGAGTGACCCCATGAAAGGGCCATATGGTTGACAAGTAACCAAGCCCGGTTTACCCTGCCATTCCCATGGAGCTGCTGGCAGTAATTTTTGTTCTTGTTGGTACTCTGGGCACTGCCCCAGCAACATGGCTATGTCTTCATCCAGTCATGGCCACCAGGCATAGCTTCACACCAATATCTTCATTATGGACACTCCCAAATGATTCTAGTGCAGTTCAGCCAGTATCTGGAGGTGACCTTTGCTTGGGACAATAACTAGTCTCCCTGTAATAAAATGCCATCCTCTGTGGTGATCTGCTCTTGTCGGGTCTATAAAGTTTGCACTTCTGGTTGTAATGGCCTTTTGTTTTGTCCATCACCACCAACTGTTTTAGTTTTGTCAGGACCGAATCTTATTGTGCCCACATTCTGATATTGTTAATGGTAACTTGAAGGGTGTCTAGGAAGTTTAAAACCACAATGGACACTTCCAATGGTGGCACCATCAGTGGTGTACCTGCCAGCAGGAGGCAGCTCAAGGCATTTACTACTTGGTTTCCCATTTGGCGGCACGGTGGCACAATGGTTAGCACTGCTGCCTCACAGCGCCAGAGACCCGGGTTCAATTCCCGACTCAGGCGACTGACTGTGTGGAGTTTGCACATTCTCCCCGTGTCTGCGTGGGTTTCCTCCGGGTGCTCCGGTTTCCTCCCACAATCCAAAAAATGTGCGGGTCAGGTGAATTGGCCATGCTAAATTGCCCGTAGTGTTAGGTTAAAGGGGTAAATGTAGGGGTATGGGTGGGTTGCGCTTCGGCGGGTCGGTGTGGACTTGTTGGGCCGAAGGGCCTGTTTCCACACTGTAAGTAATCTAATCTAATCTAAAAAAATGATCTTAATTATACGCACTTACAATGAGAGCCCACCACTGAATTTGAACTGAAGCAATGGGCTTCATGGCCTTGGTCCCCTTGAATAGCTTTAGCAGAGGTTTATGGTCCGTTACAATTACAAATTTACATCCATAAAGGTATTGGTAGAACTTCCTTACTCCAAAGATAACTGCAAAACCTTCCTTCTCTAACTATGTGTATTTGCCTTCTGCATCAGTCAAAGTTGGGGAAGCACATGCTATTGGGCATGTGTTTCCATTGGGTCATTTATGAGCCAATATTACCCAGATACCATACAAGGATACACCAGATTGTGCTTTGCATCATAATGTGTTCAGATAACAATATCTGCTTCTTCACTTCTCTGAAGGCTATGTCTTGGTTACCCTTTGTCTGACCCTTTTTCAGTAGCTGATGTAAGGGTACCAGGATGGAGGCCAGGTTACGTACAAACTTTCCATCATAATTCACCAATTCAAGGAAAGACCTAGGTTCCAGTACATACGTGGGAGCTGGGGGACCTTTAATCGCTCTCACTTTATCTTGCACCAGTCTTCTTGACTCCATAGCTTAAGTACATCACTTGGAGTCCCAGGAACACACATTTTCCCTTCTAAGGTGTACACTGTCTATGAGAAATGTTTAAGCACTATGTCCAAGTTCTCCAAGTGCTCTTCATTGGTCAATCCTGTTATTACCACGTCATTCAGATAAATGGCAACCATGGGTAGACCTTGTAAAATGCTCTCCATCATTTGCTGAAAAATAACATAGACTGATGATACCCCAAATGGAAGTCTCATATATTGGTACAAACCTTTCTGGATATTAATTAGTGCATACTTCTGGGATTCCTCATCTAATCGCAGTAGCAAGTACACATGGCTCATGTCCAGTTTCGTCCCCCCACCAGCTTTGTGCATAAGTAGTCTATACAAGGGATTGGGTATTTATGGAGCTGCAAGAAGAGGTTGACCATTTGTTTAAAATCCCCACAAAGATGAACTAACCCATCAGGCTTCGTAATCAGTATGATTGTGCTGCCCATTTGCAAACCGGACTGGTTTGATCACTCTTTCACTTTCCAGCCTCCTGATTTCTGCTGCTACTTTAGCATTTACCATAAATGGCATTGGGTGGGCCTTACAGAATTGGGAATTGCTCCCTGGTCAACATGCAAGGTGACCTTGTCTCCTTTGATAGTTCCTCGACCTTCCTGAAAAATTTCCAGTTATTTAATTAGGACTTCTTTCAGGCAGCCATTTTCTAATGGAAAAATGTTGAGCCAATCAAGGAGAATGTTTGTCAACCAATTTCACCCCATCAGGCTTGAGCCTGAGCCTTTTACTACAATTACTGGTAACTGAACCAGCTGCTTCTCAAAGGAGACCAGACCCTAAGCTTTACCCTTAATGTGTAAAAGTTCCCTGGTATAGGGTCTCAGTCTAGCCAACGTCTTATGTAAACTTCAGAGTTGGAGTCTACAGCGATTTTTGTTAAAGACTGGTTCAGCAATCATTGATATAGTCATGGTGGTATCAACTTCCATTAGAACCGGGTCACTGTTTAACCATTTATCTTGATTGGTTATGATTTGGATGTTGCGAAGCAATTTAACTGTTTAAGCTAGATGTGGGTGGATTTCCACGGTGTGCATTCTCCTGGATACTGGCCCATGAGTAATCTGACTCCATTTAGGAGTAGTGAGACTCTTTAGCTGTCTAAAATGGTTTGCCATCCCAGATCTTGAAGAAAATATTGACCATTTGGCCGAGGCTTGGCTTTGTTTTGGAGTTTTACTTTGAGCTAACCTAGAATACTTCTGTTCAGAACATGGTCTGACTGAGGCGATGCAATTGCCTTCACACAAGTGGTGTCCCCAAAGCTCAGTCAGCCTGATGAGTGTGTCCACTTCCATTGGCTTATCCTGAAACTCTTCTGCTCCATTTGCCACATTTTCCAATGATAAAGCCAGTTGTAGTGCCTGTTTGAAGTCCAGTTGGGCATCAGCTGTAGGCACTTTTGCAGGTTACATCATTAATCCCACGTACCAAACGGGGTCTCAGCATCTCATTAGGAGTTAAACTAAAGTCACATGGCTCTGCCAGTCACCTTAACCTTATCAAGAATCCCAATAGATTCCCCAATTATAAAATTGCCAAATAAAACTGATAGCATTTCAGAATTACAGGAGTCTTGGGGTTGTAATATTCCTTAGCTAAATCCATCAACTCAAAGGTTTTAGTATTTCTTTGCCTCAGTGAAAGTCAGGCTCCTAATAATTGAAAAAGCTGCAGGTTCACAAGCTGTCAGGAGAGTTAGTTATTTCTTTTCATCTGCGCCAATGTCATTTGCCTGAAAAAAATAGCACATTCTTTTCACATTCCAGTCCCAAATTTTGATGACAGAATGAAATGAATCAAGCTTCCCAAATAGCGGCATGATGCTTAAAACTCTTATCCCAACTCAAAAACGACTGTCTCAGGTGCATTTCTTCAAGTCTGCACTTTCTTCTCCCGTCATCACTAAAATAACTCCACAGAGGACAGTACCTTGTCACCAAGTTGCACTTTATTTACATGTGGAGTCCTTGACACTGGTCCAGTTCCCTCCTATCAGCTGAACTCATTCAAATCACTTTAATGTGCATGTGAGAGAATGGATATGTGCACCTGCTGGGGTTTGCGAGAGGATGTGTGTGTGAGAATGTCTGTGTGAGAGATTGAGTGTGTGTGTGCATGCAAAAAGATGCGTATTTGTGTGTCTATGAGAGACTGCATGTGTGAGTGTATGAGAGAGCATGTATGTTTGTGTGCATGAGAGAGAGAGAGACTATGTGTGTGTTTGGTTTGTTTGAGTTTGTACGAGAGGATGTATGTTTGAGTTTTTATGTGTGAGAGCGTATGTGTGAGAAACAATGCAAGAGTGCATGTGTTTGTGTGAGAGTGTTTGTGACAGACAGACAGTGTGTGTGTTTGTATGAGAAAGAGTCTGTGCATGTGCATGCAAGAAGATGTGTGCATGAGAGAGGATGTGTGTGTAAGAGTGTATGCAACAAGATGTGTATGTGTGGATGTGAGGGATATGTATGTGAGATAATCTGTTTGTTTATGTATGTGTGCGAGAGAGAGAAAGTGTGTGTGGAATAGGATGTGTGTGACTGCAAAAATGTGCATGAGAGAATGTATGTAAGTGTCTGTGTATGCGTGAGAGGATGTATGTCTATGTGTACGAGAGAGAGTATGTGTCTATGACAGAGCTGCTTGAGTTTGTATGTGTGTGAGAGAGATTGTGTGTTTGTGTGAGAGAGGGCATATGTGAGTGTTTTTATGTGTGAGACAAGATATGTGTGTGAGGGTGAAAGAGAGACTATGTAAGAGAGTGGATGTGTAAGTATGTAGCTGTGTTTGTGTAAATATGTGAGTGTATGTATTTGTGTGTGCAAGAGAATGTGTGTGTGTATGTGAGATGGTATGTCTGTGTGCAAAAGGATAAGTGTGTGTGACAGTTATGTGTGTGCATGTGAGAGAGGGTATGTGTGTTTGTGAGAGAGTGTGTGTTTGTTGATCAGTTTGAGTGAAGTGCACAGGTATTCATTTCAGGCCTGATTTGTTAGATAAGTGTCAGACAGTGATATCCAGTAGCAGTGCCCAGAGCCCAAAGGTATGAACATGTTATTTAAACTTTGAATCATATGATTATTCAAAAAAAAAGCTGGTTGGTACTGATTTTGTAGAAATGCCATCATTTTACAGAAGAGCACACATATGAAAGAAACACATCTATTTGATTCTTTATGATAATTCTGCTGGGATGTATATAATGAGGAAGGTAATGTGCTATGGTCATCTCCCAGGCATCTACAAATACCACGTTGATGCCTATGAACATCTTCCTCATCACTAAATCAATCTGATAAGCGTACCAGTCACTGTAATAGGTAACGAGCTGTGGAGGGTTTTCCCGGACATTGGCTGTCTTTATTACAACCAGTGTATCCGGACTCCTGTCGAGTAACTGGAGAATTGACCTCCTGACATTCTGTATTCTTCGAATATAGACTTCAACAGGAAAAGGGGTGAAATGGGCCGTTAGGGTAATGGCTATAACTGTGTTTCCTCCTCCCCTAATTTCATCCAGTGCATTTGAAACATAACGCAGGTGTCTTGGAAAGGTGCGGAATTGGATGGGAAGACCATGAGGGAGAAATTCTACCACAATGTTGTTCTCCACGTTCACTGCAAGATGAGGACCAATCTTGACAGGATTACCAAGATCCAATGTTTTCAGACCTAGAACACAGAAAGTAGAATTGCATTACATTCTAACCCACAACATTGCTGATGTTAATGGACTTGACAGTGGACGGCTTTCTACTGCAGACAGCAGATCTCAAACTTTGTCTGCATGTTTTTCAGTCTGCTGTTCTAATGCATGAGTTACAGACATGAAATGTACAGTAGTATCATGCAGCAAACGCAGACAAGCTGAGAAATAAGTACATACCTCCTGTATCTCATTAATTTGCTTTCAGCTATTGTATGAAAATTTACATTTCTTCCCCTTAATCTCATGTGCCATTCTGCATTGAAGAGACAGCCAGACTGCTGACCTGTTCCCAGTGTTGTAACGACTTCACAGTAACAGGTTAACAGTGTCAGATTTTGTCATCTTCCCTGTAAAGAAATAGTTCTGAGGGAGTGAACAGAAATTAGAAACTAACTTTGTGGATTCACAGAGGTTAGAGCATCTGGGAGACCTTCATTATTAATTAGGTGACATAAATCAGAATTTATTCAGAGTCAATTAAATGAATCAGTTACTGATCACACAGAAAATTTATACCTACACTGGGTGAACATATGGAGCAAAACGAAATCTATATTTCTGCAAGTCTCAATCTGCAGTTCCAAAGTAACGTAATTTCTTTCTTCAGAAGTAGAATCTAACCAGAACCAAAATATTAACTGTATTTCTCACCACAGATGCTGCTGTATCTTGGCTTTCTCCAGCACAGTCTGTGTTTGCAGCAAAATGATTAACAGAGACTGGATCAGATATTGACACATGATCCAGTCAGAGAGAGGACAATAATGGATGAGGAATGGAGTTAGTGGCCTGAAAGTTACAGCAAAACACATGAATGAGACAAATTATTAACTTGAACGAGGAGGGGAAGCAATTCACAAAGTGAGAGAGAGCAGGAATCAGGGCTATGGTTGTGTCACTGTCAGAATTACTCCAGACCAATTGTTAGAACTGCTTTAGTCTATTAGTAAGTTTGCAGATGACATCAAAATTGGAGGTGTAGTAGACAGCAAAGAGGGTTACCTCAGATTACAACAGGATCTGGACCAGGTGGGCCAATGGGCTGAGAAGTGGCAAATGGAGTTTAATTCAGATAAATGTGAGGTGCTGCAATTTGGGAAAGCAAATCTTAACAAGGATTATACACTTAATGGTAAGGTCCTAGGGAGTGTTGCTGAACAAAGACACCTTGGAGTGCAGGTTCATAACTCCTTGAAAGTGGAATTGCACGTAGATAGGATAGTGAAGAAAGCGTTTAGTATGTTTTCCTTTATTGGTCAGAGTATTGAGTACAGGAGTTGGGAGGTCATGTTGCGGCTGTACAGGACATTGGTTAGGCCACTGTTGGAATATTATGCAATTCTGGTCTCATTCCTATTGGAAAGATGTTGTGAAACTTGAAAAGGTTCAGAAAAGATTTACAAGAATGTTGCCAGGGTTGGAGGATCTGAGCTACAGGGAGAGGCTGAACAAGCTGGGACTGTTTTCCCTGGAGCGTCAGAGGCTGAGGGGTGACCTTATAGAGGTTTACAAAATTATGAGGGGCATGGATAGGATAAATAGACAAAGTCTTTTCCCTGGGGTCACAGAGTCCAGAACTAGAGGCATAGGTTTAGGATGAGAGGGGAAAGATATAAAAGAGACCTAAAGGGCAACTTTTTCATGCAGAGGGTGGTATGTGTATGGAATGAGCTGCCAGAGGATGTGGTGGAGGCTGGTACAATTGAAGGGTTTGGAGGGATATGGGCCGGGTGCTGGCAGGTGGGACTAGATTGGGTTGGGATATCTGGTCAGTATGGACGGGTTGGACTGAAGGGTCTGTTTCCATGCTATACATCTTTATAACTCTAAATGCTACGAAACACAAACTGAAAAGAGAAATAATTCAGGGACTGTTATTGGGAGGGAGGTTGGAGCAGAAACTGGAACCAAAGTGACACCGGAAGCAGTGAGAAGGCTGCCTCAAAGATACTGAACTGTTAAGCTGTTTACTGCATTACCACCAACAAAAAACAAGAACTTCTTTTATCTGAACAGGTAGTTGCAATTTTTCTTAATTAATTTTACATCAGTCAGAGATTCATTGTGTTTCTGTGTCTCAAACAAGAGAATTATTTGCAATTGTTCCCAATGTTCCAATCAGATTCAGCACCCCCGGTGGAAGTCTGATTCACTGAGCTTGGGAAGTTTTGCATGGTCTGAATTTTAGAACTCACCCAGCCAGATGGTTTGAAGGCAAGGGAGCTCATAAAATTAAGCTGCTAGCTTGAAACATTGAAGGTTATTGAAGCATGTACTTCAGTTGTAATTGAATAAGCTTGACATTGGTCCAGATACTTCCATGCCTCAAAAAGGAATTTTTGTATAATTGCCAGCTGTAATAATATTGGATTCTTCAATACCATGATATCCACACTCAGTTTCATACATTACAGAAGTTTACATCAGCATTGCTGCATCAGGTAGAATCCCTCAGTGGAAATAAAATTACACTATGTTTTGCAGTGGTGGCCATCAATCCAAAAGACCCCAATAGGTTTTGTCGTTATTTGGAAATCCCATCAAAGATTAACTAGATTATAGCTGTTTTTGTAGATGACTTGAAGTATGAAATGGTACAAGCAGAATGCTCGTCCATTGCAAATAAATGGATAGAGACTATTCCAAACCATTAGGTGTCAGTGAGTGTAATAATTCCATAAATGAACCAGCCATAATAAATGTCTGTTGGATCTTACAGTACCATATTATTTATGCTTAATTTCTTATAATACAAGGGATAACAAGTATTTTCACACCAGATAAGGAAACTTTGCAGGAAGTAAAGCTCACATCCTGGTTATCCATTAATAAAAGGAGTCCAAGATCTCTGGTAGATATTTGGAAATCTAATTGATGATCAACTGGAACACAGCCTTGGATATTAAAGGATTTGGACAATAAGTCAGCAGAATCAGGCTCTTTAACTCTACACAGCTTTAAAGATCTGTTTATTGGTACTGACCAAACAGAAGACAGATTTTTTTTTTCTGGTAAAACCTTTCAAGCTAGAAGCCCTATCTTTGTGTTTTATTTTAAAGACACCCAAATGCCTGCAGTTCTAATGTTAAAAAATGAAGTCAAATGTTCCTGACAGAATTGATACAAAGCTCTCTGAAATCAATACTGCTTATAAACACTTCTCTACAGTAAGAATGTTTATTTCTGTCCAGACCAATGTCTTTTTACAAATCAGTGTCAAATGTAAAATAAAGCTGATGTGACATAATTACTCCATATTTGGTACAAATGCTGTAGAGAGACAGAAACCCCCTTAAGTACAAATTGCAATCTTAAACCTACAAAGCTGGAATTTCTGAAACAACACTCCGAAAGGAGGCGCAGCTAGTCATGGGGCAGCAACAAAAAAATGAAGGGACACAGATGGAAAAAGAAACAGAGAAAAACAAAAAACTAGTAACACGGAATAATGATACACTGAACAGCACTCAACTTCAGTAAAATAAGAATGAAAAACAACCACAGAGAAGTGAAAAGCAAACACTGAACATTTTACTCAGCAATTATGATTTAAACAACCTATTCAGTTCGATTTTACAGATCGAGAGATAGATGATCCCATGAAGAAAAGTCTGAAAATCTTGCTTGGTAACAAAAGGCTTTGTAGAATTAACTCATCCAGTCTTATAAATGATCTGAAAGTTCCAGAAAAGGTCTGAAATATTCTTGAGAAGCAGCACAAGCTATGAACTAACTTTAGGAGTAACAAATTCCAACTCATATCATTTAGTGAACAGTCTCGAGAGTCCACTGACCAGTTTGTTAAATGATGCAAAGAGAAATAAATGTGACTTTTCTGAGGAGGAGTTGTTGAGGCCTTCATTGTGTTAGTCACCACCTCCACACTGTTTAAAGCTTGATAAAAGAATTTTTGTTACTGATCCAGACCATTGACACATTACTTCAGGATAGATGCAAGTGTGAAGCCAGAGTGGTGGGTGAGCATCAGCTGCATGCATTAGATGCAGCAAAGTGCACCAAACAAGCAGAATCTGTTATGGATGCAGTTTGTCACATTTACCCAAAGGTTGTGCAGCTTTTTGCCATATTTGGAAAGCTTGTAGTGCCAAAGGAATGTGGCCAGTCATGTGCATGGAATTAGATGTAAAAGCCAAGCCAGGCCCCAGGACAAATGCAAGTGACCAACAAGGCACTACAATATCAGAAGGAAGGAAAGTGTTAACAACATGTACAAATGAAAAAAATAATCAAGGAAGTTTACAGTCAATCAAGCAAATGGCATCTGTCTGAAGATGATCAAACTTTCCATATCACCATGTTGATGGTACATTTCATAACAATAACAAACATAAACTGGCTGTGGTAGAGTCCTGTGGGCAGAGTTTGTCCCATGGTGGTGGAATGGAACATCAAAGGAGGAACAGTAACTTCCCTGAAAAACTGCATTGTGTGTTTGTGAACAGGAAGGTGAGATGAGACATTTGTTCAATCCATAGACCTGTTCAGATTAGCAAGTGATTCAAAATTGTGTTAATGCCATAAGGAAAATAGGAAGGACATTTTGCTTGTGTGTTATAAAGACAGTAAATATAAGTCCCCCACTCAGCACAGCAGGTAAATAAGGCTGTTAGAGATGTGATCCCAGACAACTGCTATGTTTTTTGAAATGTAACTGAGATAAGGCCCTGGAAAGGTACATCTGACAGTAGCTTTAAACAAGAAAATGATGTCCTTAAGGACTGACTGATTGGGCAAAAGGCATATCTTGAAGGACTTGTTTGGGCAAAAGAAAGTCTTTGACGGACTTGTTGAAGCAATGAGCAGGGTGGATGGTCTGCTGCTATGGAGATGTGCTTGGAGATCCGTTATGATCTGATTGTATAAAACCTTTCAAGTTAGAAGCTCTGTCTTTGTGTTTTATGAAACAAAATCCAAATGCCTGCAGTTCTAATGTGAAGAAAGGAAGTCAAATGCTCCTGACAGAATTGATACAAAGCTTTCCTAAATCAATACTCCTTATACAACACTTCTCTACAGTAAAAATGTTTATTTCTGTCCGTCCAGACCAATTTCTTTCTTCAAAATTAATGCCAAATGAAATAGAAAGCGTATGTGAGATAATCACTCCTATTTGTTACAAATGCTGTAGAGAGACAGAAACCCTTAAGTACATCCAAAAATGTGCAGGGTAGGTGAATTGGCCATGCTAAATTGCCCGCATTGTTAGGTGAAGGGGTAAATGTAGGAGAATGAGTCTGGGTGGGTTGCTCTTCGGTGGGTCGGTGTGGATTTGTTGGGCCTAAGGGCCTGTTTCCACACTAAGTAATCTAATCTAATCAAACTTGCAATCTTAAACCTACAAAGCTGGAATTCCTGAAACAACACTCCTAAAAGAGGCATAGCTAGTCATGGGGCAGCAACAAAAAAAATGAAGGGAAACAGATAGAAAAAGAAACAGAGAAAAACAAAAAACTAGTAACAAGGAATAATGATACACTGAACAGCACTCAACTTTCAATAAAATAAGAATGAAAAACAACCACAGAGAAGTGAAAAGCAAACACTGAACATTTTACTCAACAATGACGATTTAAACAACCTATTCAGTTTGATTTTACAGATCGAGAGATAGATGATCCCAAGAAGAAAAGTCTGAAAATCTTGCTTGGTAACAAAAACCTTTGTAGAATTAACTCATTCAGTCTTATAAATGATCTGAAAGTTCCAGAAAAGGTCTGAAATATTCTTGAGAAGCAGCACAAGCTATGAACTAACTTTAGGATCAACAAACTCCAACTCATATCATATAGTGAACAGACTCAAGAGTCCCCTGACCGGTTTGTTAAACGATGCAAAGAGAAGTAAATGTGACTTTTCTGAGGAGGAGTTGTTGAGGCCTTCATTGTGTTAGTCACCACCTCCACATGTTTAAAGCTTGACAAAAGAATCTTTGTTACTGATCCAGACCATTGACACATTACTTCAGGATAGATGCAAGTGTGAAGCCAGAGTGGTAGGTGAGCATCAGCTGCATGCATTAGATGCAGCAAAGTGCACCAAACAAGCAGAATCTGTTATGGATGCAGTTTGTCACATTTACCCAAAGGTTGTGCAGCTTTTTGCCATATTTGGAAAGCTTGTAGTGCCAAAGGAATGTGACCAGTCATGTGCATGGAATTAGATTCAAAAGCCAAGCCAGGCCCCAGGACAAATGCAAGTGACCAACAAGGCAGTACAATATCAGAAGGAAGGAAAGTGTTAACAACATGTACACATGAAAAAATAATCAAGGAAGTTTACAGTCAACCAAGCAAATGGCATCTGTCTGAAGATGATCAAACTTTCCATATCACCATGCTGATGGTACATTTCATAACAATAACAAACATAAACTGGCTGTGGTAGAGTCCTGTGGGCAGAGTTTGTCCCATGGTGGTGGAATGGAACATCAAAGGTGGAACAGTAACTTCCCTGAAAAACTGCATTGTGTGTTTGTGAACAGGAAGGTGAGATGAGACATTTGTTCAATCCATAGACCTGTTCAGATTAGCAAGTGATTCAAAATTGTGTTAATGCCATAAGGAAAATAGGAAGGACATTTTGCTTGTGTGTTATAAAGACAGTAAATATAAGTCCCCCACTCAGCACAGCAGGTAAATAAGGCTGTTAGAGATGTGATTCCAGACAACTGCTATGTTTTTTGAAATGTAACTGAGAAAGGCCTGGGAAAAGTACATCTGACAGTAGCTTTGAACAAGAAAATGATGTCCTTAAGAACTGACTGATTGTGCTAAAAGAATATCTTACTTTATATGACACACAGCCATATCAAGAAAGATGTAAAGAGAGTCTTTGACAGACTTGTTGCAGCAATGAGCAGGGTGGATGGTCTGCTGCTATGGAGAGGTGCTTGAAGATCCATTATGATCTGATCGATGACCTGAGACAGATCCTAGCTCATACTACCTTTTAGCAGACAGTGTCATTGTGAGCTTTACTGTGGCTTAGTGCTTCAGGGCAACATGGTGGCTCAGTGGTTAGCATTATTATCTCACAGTGCCAGGGACCCAGGTTTGATTCCCACCTCGGGCAACTGTTTTTGTGGAATTTGCACATTCTCCCCGCATCTGCGTGAGTTTCCCACAATCCAAAGATGTGCAGGTCAGGTGAATTGATCATGCTAAATTCTCTGCAGTGTTAGGTGCATTAGTCAGAAGTAAATATTGGGTTGGGGAATGGATCTGGGTGGATTATTCTTCGGAGGTTTGGTGTGGACTTGGGCCAAATGGCCTGTTTCCATACTGTAGGGAATCTAAACTAGTCAAGGGGTATTACATTTTGTTGATCAGTATTCAAGTTGCTGTGAACTGTTGGCATTTGTAGGAACAGCCAGAACTTGTGAAGAATGGGTTCTTATAAAGGTCATTGATGAAGCAACTAAAGATATAGGGAGTGCCAAGGCATTGTGCTGGGAAGTGATATCCTGGAGCCAAGATGATTATCTCCAAAAACCCCAATGATCTTCTGTTGTAGTAGTTTAATGTCAATTCCTTTGAGATCCATTGATGTTATACTAAGTCAAGTGCTATTTTGGTGTCAAAGGCAATGATACCACCTCACCTTTTGAATTCATCACTCTTGCCCACGTTTGACCCAATGTTGTGATGTTCCAGTGTTCCAGGCAGAATCCAAACTAAGTGTCAGTAAGTAAGTTGTTGTTTACTAAGTGCTACTTGATACTGCTGTTGATAATATTTTCAGTCACGTGTTGCTGATTAGACACTAGACCTATGGGGCAGTAATTGGCTGGATCGGATTTGTCCTGCTTTTTGTGGACAGGACATTCATAGACACACTTCCACGTTATCGGATAGATGCCAGAATTGTAGCTGTACTGGAATAGTTTAGCTAGAGGAGCAGCTATTTCTATAACACAAGTGTTTAGTGTTACTAGAAGTACAATAGTTTCTGCAAGGGTTGTAAAGACAATTATTGGAGTAGTATGCTTCTCCTGTTAGATGTGGGAAATCAGGGAGAAGACAAATATTCCTGACAATGATGTCGACAGGAAGTGTGTCTATCTGCAGCTCCTCTCAGACCACATGGATTGTGGTGGCAATTGGACTCACTGCAGAGCTGACAGGAAGCAAAACGTTTGATAGATAGGAGCTTCAGGGATGTGGTCACACCAAAGGTTCAGCTAGATAGACGGGTGACCTCCAGGTGGGACACCCAGACAGTGCACGAGTCTCCTGTGACTACTATGCTCTCATGCATGTAAACTATTTTGGATACTGTTGAGGGGTGAATAGCCTGGCAGGGGAAAGGAACAGTAGTAGCCAGATCAATGGCACCTCGACCAGCTCTGTTGTACCGCAGGGTGGGTCTAGTAAAGACAAATGTTAGTAATGGGGACTCTACAGTCAGGGGCACAGATAGGTGTTTCTGTGGCCATGAACAAGACTCAAGGATGGTAGGAGTGGCTGAACAGGCACAAAGCATTCTGAAAGGGGAGGGTGAGCAGCCAGAGAACATGGTCCATTTTGGGATTAATGACACAAACAGGAAGAGTGATGAAGATCTGTAAAGGGAATTTGGGAGATAGGCAGGAAGTTGAAGAGCAGGATTACTAGGGTTGTAATCTCAGGATTATTTTCTGTGCCATGTGCTAGTGAAGCCAGAAATATGAAGATAATAAAGCTGTGGCTATGGAGCTAGTGTAGGAAGACTACAGATATTTGGATCAATGGGATCTCTTCCAGGGAGGATGGACCTGTACAAGAAGGATGGCTGCACCTAAATTGTAGGGTCACTAATATCCTTGTGGGGAGGTTTGGGAGTGCCACTTGGGACGGTTTATCCACATGTGGCAGGGGCAGAATGGTAGGTCAGCATGTGAAGTGACTGGGGAGAAGGTAGAGCTTGAGTCAGGTACATCTAATAGGAAGAACAGGCAGGGCAGCTAAATGAACACAAACAGACTGGCAGTCTGAAGTGCATCTATTATAATACTGTACAAGGAGAAAAAGGTTAGGGAGGTGTGCTTACAGCCTGGTTTAGAACCATTGTAACCATTACAGAAACTTGGTTGGAAGAAGGGCAGTATTGGCAGCTCAATGTTCGAGGGCTTAGATGTTTCAACAGTGATACAGAGAGATGTAAAAGAGGTAGAGGAGTTGAATTACTGATTAAGGAGAATGTCACAGGCGACACTGACAGGACATCTTGGAGGGCTCATCTAGTGAGGCAACATGGGTATAATTCAACAATAAGAATGATGCAATCGCTATGATGGGGTTATAATATAGGCCTCCCAATAGCCAGTAGGAGATAGAAAAACAGATATATACCACAGATCATAGAAGGATGTAAAAACAACAGAGTTATTGAACTGGGTAGATTCAACTTCCCCAGTAGTAACTGGGCCTCCCATAGTGGGACAAAATTTGTTCAGTGTATCTAGGAGAGTTTCTTGAAACAATATGTAGACAGTCCAATTAGGGAAGGGCCTGTAGGAGACCTTGACTTGGGGAATCAGCGTGACCAGATGATCAAAGTTTCAATGGGAGAGCATTTAGCAGTGATCATATTTCTGTGACTGTTCAGATGGTTATGGATCAGGATAAGACTTGGCTTCAAGTGGAGGTGCTAAACTGGGGGAAGGGTAATTACAACAGGATTACAGGTAGCAGAGAAATTAGATTGTGGGTGGCTGCTTGAGAATAAATCCACATCTGACATGCAGGAGTCCTATAAAGATCAGTTGATTAGGACCAGTATGTTCCTGTGAGGATGGAAGATAAGGATGACAATATTCAGGAACCCTGGATGACAAGCGATATTGAAAGTTTAGTGAAAAAGAAAAAAATATGCATCTGTAAGGATTAAGAAACTGACAAGGCCATTGATGAATGTAAAGGAAGCAGGAAACAGCTTAAACAAGGAATTGGGAGGGGGTGGTGTGAAAAGAAACCAGGAAATGTTCTTGGAAAGTAGCATGAAGCAGAATCCCAAACCATTATATAAGGGCAAGTGTGGGCCAAGCACGGACTCATGGCGATGGTGTCAGAGGTGAGTTTGGATTGGCAGCTGCTTCTGCACTCAGCGCAGACTCATACAGACTGAGGTAGAGGGAGTTTGGGCCCAGTCCAAGACCCTGTAGAATCGGCTGCAGCTGCATTGGCAAGGTATGGCACCAACAGCAGAGTTGGGTTTGGGTCAGTGCGGTACCCGGCAACATCGGTAGCATCTGCATTGTCAAGGCCCAGTGAGGACTCATTGGACAACGACATCAGTGAAGGCGCGATGGTGCCAAAGAGTGGCAACCTCTGTTCCAGCGGCACCATGGCGAAGAGGTCTTGTGCCTGACCACTAGGCCCATGGAGAAAGTGAGGACTGCGGATGCTGCAGATCAGAGTCGAGAGTGTGGTGCTGGAAAGGCACAGCAGATCAGGCAGCATCCAAGGAGCAGGAGAATCAACGTTTCCAGCATAAGCCCTTCATCAAGAATGAGGCTTGTGGGCTGGGGAGCTGAGAGATAAATGGGAGGGGTGGGTAGGATTGGGGGGAAGGTAGCTGAGAATCCAATAGGTAGATGAAGGTCAGGGAAATGGTGACAGGTCGGAGAGGGGGATGGACAGGTCAGGTGAGCGTTGCCGAGTTGGAGGCTTGGGACTTGGATAATGTCGGGGGAGGGGAAATGAGGAAACTGGTGAAATCCATGTTGATCCAGTGTGGTTGCAGGGTCCCAAGGCTCCAACTCGGCAACGCTCACCTGACCTGTCCATCACCTATCTATCAGTTCCATCCCCTCTTCCTCCTCGGGTGGTTAGAGTTTGGCGATGGTGCCTGACCTGCTGACCTGATGTGCTTTTCCAGCACCACATTCTCGACACTAGGCCCATGGCCCATGGTGGAAAACCTAACAAGAAGGGCTGTTAAGTTGAACACTTTTTAAAATTCTTTATTTTTCTGCATTTCTATTCAATGTTTTAGTTTATTTCTCCATGTTTTAACATGGCGCCGGAGAGTAGTGACCCTGAACACTTTTCACCGCATTTTCTAACAAAATAATTACTCAAATCAAGTCAAGAGGGTAACCAGGAAAAGGGTAGGTCCACTCAAGGACAAAGGAGGAAAATTATGTTTGGATCCAGCGGCAGTGGGGGTGGTCCTTGATATGTGTTTCACATCAGTATTCACCAAGCAGATGATGGTAAGGTTAGGGAGGAGTATATTAATATTCCAGGGCATTTCGATGTTAAAAAGAGTAGGTGTTTTGTGTGCTAAAAAACATTCAAGTAATATGTCCCCGGGGCAGATAGGATCTATCTCAGGATACTGAGGGAGATAAGGGAGACAATTGCTAGGGCCTGATAGAGATGTTTGTGTCCTCTTCAGCCACAGATAAGGTCCCAGGGGTTGGAGAATAGCCAATGTTGTTCCTTTGTTTAAGAAGAACAACAGGTATAATCCAGGAAATTATAGGCTGGTGAGTCTTACATCAGTGGCCCGACAATTCTTGGACATTATTCTTAGGGAGACAATTTACTCGCATTTGGAAGTCAATTGACTTATTAGGGATAGTCAGCATGGCTTCGTATGGGGAAATTCTTGTCTCACAAATTTCATTGAGGTTTTTGAGGAAGTGAGAAAGTTGATTGATGAGGGTAGTGGAGGTTATCTGCATGGACTTTACTCAAGCATTTGACAAGGTCCCTCATTGTAGATTTGTCCAGAAGATTAGGTCACGTGGGTTCTACTGTGAGTCAATAAGTTGGTTACAAAATTGACTTGGTCATAGAAGACAGTGAATACCTTTAACAAATTAAAAAGTACAATTGACAAATTTCAGATGTCATATATGCATTTAATTTATAATCTATGCTACAGACACGATAATAAAGAAAGATAGACAAGTCAACTGATAGAGATAGGCTAACAGATGGACAGGCGGATGGATGCACATAAGGTCAGACAGACAGGTTTTCAAATTAGTGCAAAATGATAGAAACTAACAGATAGACACAATAATCGCCTAACCTGGAACCGTTTGTATCAAGTATTCAAACCACTGACGCATAGTAGAATCTCCAAACAGAGAAACTCTTTTTCGACGAAGACAGTCTGTCATTTTTGCAGGAGTGTCAAAGTGGTAAATATCGCAGGTCATTGACATCCATCGGTCCTTATAATAAAAACCAGATGGTGATACGATGGGCTGTCCTTGGACACATTTTCCAAGACCCAGAGCTGAAAGTAAGGGAAAAAGACAGAAAAATTACGATGTACTACACCTTCAATTATCAATATATTTTCATTCAGTTAATCACAGATTCCATGGCAGTGGCAATCCCAGGAGGACCATTAGCTGGTGCTACAGGAAGTACACATGCACAGTGAGAAAACAAATCTGAGTAATATTCTGATCAAGGCTGTGTCAGTGGGTAAATACACCAGTTGTTGTCACTGAGCTGTCATGAGAAGGAAGTCCCACTGTTAATGCTTGGTCGGCACTGGGAGAGCTCAGCTCATCTGGGTGATGGTGAGGCCACTACATAGGATAAATTTGGAAAATGTGATCATGTTCTATTAAATATAGCATGCTGTGTATATGGCTGTCTATTAGACTATTTAACTTTCACAATAAAATGTGAAAGTAACAGCTCATTCCCACATCCTAACCACTGGCTTCTTTGAATTAGTCCCCAGTCCAAGTTCTTTTCACTGGCAATAGCAAGTACACACTGTACATTGCCCTTCCCCCTACCTCATCCCAGATCCAACTCTGCAACTTGGCACCTGTCCTACCTGTCCATCTTCCTTCCCACCTATCCATTCCACCCTTCCCCCGACCTATCACCATCACCCCCACCTCTATCTACCTATCATCTCTCCAGTTACCTTCCCCATAGCCCCACCCCCCTCTCCTTCCAGCGCAACACTTTTTGACTGTCCTTGTATCCTTGCTATAGAATATCGAGAATATGAACACTTTCTGGCATATCTGTGCTGATTATGTATTCAGTCCATAACCCTGTAATGCACACACTTCTGCATCAATTTTGTGTAACCCAAGCATATTTTATAGCCAAAACTGTGTTCTGTAATTCTTGATGTATAAAAGCACTTTTGCACAGGAAAAAACACCAATGGATTCCAAAGATTCAATGAAGTACTTCACTGAAATTTCTGTCTATTTATTTTGCAGTGTAAGCCTCTTAGTTGGGTTCTATCTTTTAGTCCTCACCCATCTTCTGCATAATATCAACCTTTACCTAGCTGCCTTCATTCTGAAGACAGGCTACTGACTCCAAAGTGTTCACTCTGCTTTCTGTCCACAGATTCTGCCAGTCCGGCTGAGTTTCTCCAGCAATTTCTGTGTCCACAATTATTTCTTGTCTATATTAATGATTTTGAGGGAAGTGAATATGGCCAGATTTGTGAATCACATACATATGAAGGCATCTGGTGAGGATGACACAAAAGAGTCTGCAGAGGGATATAGACAAGTTAAGGGAATGGACACAAATATGGCAGCTGGAATATAATGTGAAAAACGTGGTTTGGAACTTTGGCAGGAAGCATAGAGAAGCTGAATATCTTTTTTTACTCATTTGTGGGAACTGAGCGTTACTGTCTGTCCAGCATTTATTATTTAAATGGAGAAAGACTGCAGAAAGCTGTAGCACAGATGGATTGGGGGGTCTTCATGCATAAATAAGAAAAAGATGGCTTATAATTTCAGCTGGTAGTTGGGAAGACAAATTGAAAATTGACATTTATACCAAAAGGGAATGACGTACAGAAATCAAAGTATAAAAACTTCTTGCTCAATCTATTCAAGACATTCATTAGACCACACCTGGAATAGTGTGCACAGTTTTAATACTAGCACTAGAAGCAGTCCAGAGGAGGTTCATTAGGTCAATCCAGGGTCTGGGGAAGAAATTGAGGAGGTTGGGCCTTATCTCATTGGAGTTTACAAGAGTAAAAAATGACGTTATTGAAACATGCTTTGGAGATTTAGATTCTTTGGAGGTTTCACCAGAGTAGATGTAGAGAGGTTGTGTCCACTTGTGGAAAAAAGCTAGAACTAGAGGACATATTCTCAGAGTTAGGGACTACACACTTAGAACAGAGGTGGTAACAGAGTGAATCTGTCAAATTATTTCCCACAGAAAGCATCGTTAATTATAGTAAAGGCTGTGGTAGACAAAATTTTATTTGGTTTGGGCATCAAGGGTTACTGGAGTAAGGCAGGAAAGTGGAGTTGAGGATTATGAGATCAGTCATGACCTCATAGAATGGCAGAGCAGAATTGATGGGAAGAATGGCCTATTTCTGGTCTACACCTGACAGTCTTATAGCAGGTTTAATCTTCTGATTGTTGGTTCTATCCTACTGAGATTGCTGTGCGATTGGCCAGAGACTCAGACCTGGGAAGTTTGTCCTATACTTACCCTAGTTTTACACACAGACTTTTTAGAGATTTTCACAGCTGGTATAAAGCTTGCTGAGGTGTTTAACTGTTATAAATCCATTGGTGATCATACCAGCACCAACAGCAATGCTAATCACCCTCTGCCTCAACAGACCGTGGTCAGCACCCCTTCCCAAGCCAGAGATGGTGTTAACTGCTCTGGCCCTTCTGAACAATGACAGTGTTACAAAGGAACATAGGAACACCAGTAGGCTATTCAACCCTTTGAGCCTTTCTACTATTCAGTGAGACCATGGTTGATCCATGGCCAAATATGACACACCTGACTTTGGCACATATCTCTTAATACTTTTGCATAACAAAACTTTATCTATCTCAGATTTAAGATTAACAACTGATCCTGAATTGATTGACCTTTGTGGAAGAGAATTCCAAATATCTACCTCCATTTGTGTGTTGAAATGCTTCCAAACATCTCTCCTGAATGGTCCTGCCCTTAATCAGGCACTGGCCCCAGCCAGTGTAAACAGATTATCTTCATTTATCCTGTCTTTTCATGTTAATATATTGAAGATTTTAATCAGAGTACCCCTCAACCTTCTGAATTCTAGAGAAAATATCCACGGGGTTTGTGTAATTTTTCCTCAAACATATTCCCTGCAGCCCAGGTATCATTCTTGTACACCAATGTTAAAACAAAACAGGCTTATGAGAAAAGTTAAGTTCTGGAGGAGAAAGACAGATAAATCCACTACATTTAAAACAAGAAATCAAAATGGGAAACTGGTGGGTTCTGTGTATTAATTCACAGTCATCTGTGATGATGGGCCCACTGCTTGGCTTTGGAGACTGTTATTCCATATGGGCCAGGAGCAGGCAGGTGAAGGGCTATTGCCCGAAACGTCGATTTTCCTGTTCCTCGGATGCTGCCTGACCTGCTGTGCTTTTCCATCACTACTCTAATCAAGACTCTGATTTCCAGTACCTGCAGACCTCACTTTTGCCCAGGAGGGGGGAGGTGGCAATAGTTTAATTTGGAATTACGTGTGGCATGGACTTGTTGGAGTGAAGTGTCTGTTTCCGTGCTTTGGCTCTATGACTCTCTCAGATTTTATGGAAACTGGAAGGAAGTATTTGAATACAAGGAGAGTCACATCTCTGAGGTTCTAATTGGTGTGATCTAACTTAAATCCCTGGAAACAACTTGAAATAAAGTTCATTAACCCTTGGGAATTCAATATAATTTTGTTGAGGCCAGTAATGGAAGGTTTGACAATTTTAACAATTTGCCTCTGGGACCAGTTCATATTTACTCAGGATTACACACAGTTCTGAAGAAGGGTCACTGGATCTGAAACGTTAACTCTGATTTCTCTCCACAGCTGCTGCCAGACCTGCTGAGATTTGCCAGCAATTTCTGTTTTTGTTTCAGATTTCCAGCATCTGAAGTTCTTTCACTTTTTTCCTTCATGGTGTATTGTGTACTAACCTCGAGACAATACAACGCTTTCTAGTCCTCACTAACTTTTCCACACATTTTATCCTGTGGTTTTGGCTGTTTCAAGCTTAAAGATTGCATTTTACTGCAAACTTTTCCAGTCCAGACTGACTGAGTGCAGCTTCAGCTGCAACTGTTAACAGAAGCTGACTGTCTTTTCAACACTGACACACTCTTATAGTGACAACTCACGTTTTGTCTGAAGAACATTTATTTTTTTTATGGATCATTTAGATCCTTTCTCCCAATGGTTTATTCAGATTTGAAGACAGGAATCTGTATCCCCAAACACCAGGTTGTAAGGGGCAGCACTCTCTGTGCAGCTTGCCACTACTTTGGAAGTGATGAGAGTAAAACTTCTGGCACCAATCTTTCTTTTAATGTTAGTCTGTGATACTTACCAGCATTAAGTAATGAAGGGTTAACCATAATAAGTTTTTTGCAAAAAGGCCTGAATTTGTGTAATAAGAGGTGGTTTATTACTCACAATAACAGGTTATATTAGCTTCAGGTTAACTACAGTAACTGGTGAACTCTATTACACAATGTAAAAGACATTGTTATTTCTGAAAGGATACGATTGTGTTTATGCACCATGTTGAGCTAGTGATTTGCAATTGGCTTGCTGCTACCCGAGATAATCATTTATATATTAATGGGAGGAGCTATCCCAAAGGTTCAGAGTTAACCCTTTCAGTTCAACTACCTCATATAACAATTCATACTTCCTCTGATATACCAAATCTACAATTCCACATTTATAAATGTACAATTAACTTACTTGGTCGAGGTAAAGGCTCTACCATTATGTATCCTGTGCCACTGGGTAATATGGGCTGCTTGAGGTTGATACGACTGTAGATGTAAATACATTAATGTAACAAGTGAATGTAGACAGGAGATAGCCCAATAATATGTTTTGCTCTGTTATTTCTCAAACTAATAGTAACAGTTTGAATTTTACAGTTACCACTGACTCCACTAAATTCTGTAAATGAGTTGCCAGCCTCTTGTCCCTAACCAACATTCCCAGTGTAAACAGCAGTCATCACCCAGAACCAGTTTCACTGGGTGTGTCATTTCATTCACAAACCTGACACCAAGTTCCTGAGCAACTGCTTTTCTCTGAACGTCACAGCAAGAGATTCCCAGGAGAGTAGAGGAGTTGCTTCAGTGATATTATCGACGCATGATGTGAAGGGTTTCTCAATGAGCCTACCTCACTACCACTCAGAATGGAAAACAGGCTTTCAGGGAAGCAATGAGTGATTGGACAGACTTCAGTCAGAGAATGTTGAAGCCAAAGTCAAGGCGGTGGACAGAGTCCACAGCACCCTTTGAGTAACTCAACTATTCAATCCTTCAAACACCAAGATCATAGAGTTTGCAGATCATACATCAGACTGATCAGCCCTCTTAGAATGTAATGAAACAAAGACAGAAATTGCTGGAAGAGCTCAACAGGTCTGGCAGCATCAGTATTGAGGAAGGGTCCCAGACTGGAAAACTTTGAATAACTAATTTCCCTCCACAGATGCTGCCAGACTTCATGGAATCATGACAGTGTGGAAACAGGCCATTCAGCCCAACAAGTCCATATCGATTCTCTCAACCAGACCTATACTTTCCCTGTAGCCTGATATTTCCCATGGCTAGTACACCTAAGCTACACATCCCTGTACATTATGGGCAATTTAACATGAACAATCCAGCTAACCTACACATTTTTGGACTGTGGGAGGAAACCGGAACACCTGCTGGAAACCCAAACAGTCACAGAGAGAACGTGCAAATTCCATACAGACAGTTGCCCGAGGGTGGAATTGAATCCAGGTACCTGGTGTTGTGAGGCAGCAGTGCTACCCATTGAGCCACCATGCCACCTGCTGAGCTTTTCCAGCAATTTCTGGTTTTGTTTCTGATCCACAATATTCACAGTTCTTTCAGTTTTATTTAGTATGTACTGAGGAGAAAGTGAGGTCTGCAGATGCTGGAGATCAGAGCTGAAAATGTGTTGCTGGAACAGCGCAGCAGGTCAGGCAGCATCCAGGGAACAGGAGAATCGACGTTTCGGGCATAAGCCCTTCTTCAGGAATGTATGTACTGAGCCAGAGTGAAAGCATGCCATTCTCAATTCTGATGATTTATCTGACAGAGGTTGTGAAATATCTTCAATCTGAGTTTCTGATGGTGCTTCTCCAATAAGATGAGGGAAAGCACTGAACAAATGTGGTTCAATCAGTCTCATCGGCATGAGTAATGAATAATTGACTGAGGCTATTCCATGTCTCTCATTTTATCAGAATCAGTAACTGATAGATAACCCATATTGACCCTTGTGTAGTAAAATGTCCCAAGGCTCTTCATCAAGCTATCACCAGAAGGAACATGGTACCAAGTCACCAAAAGACATTCAGGGAAGTGAAGAAACGTTTAGCTGAACAGGTTGGCATTAGGCAGCATTATAAAGCAGGAGGGAAAGGTAGCAAGGTAGATCGGAAGGAATTCTCAAGCTTCTGGTCTGACAGCTCTAGGCACAGGCCCAATGGATGGAGGAGATGTAAAAGGCCATAATAAAGTCATGGAGTCATACCATATATTGTCACATTTGTATGAAAACAAACACTAATTTATACTATTTATCTGCACAGTTGTCACTGTGTGATGGGTTCTTTCCAATCCATGACTCCTGTGTAAGTGCAAAAACAACACAGTGAATCAACAAATCTGCAGGTCCAGATTTGGAAAAATGTGAGATCTCCGAGGATTACAGACTGGAGGAAGTGACAGAGCCAGAGAGAGGTGAGACAGCAGAAAGATTTGTACAAAAGGACATTAGCATGAATATTGTGGGAATTCTGGGCAGGATTTTATTTATTCATGATTTTTGGGCACTGCTGAATGGGACAGCAATTATTTCTCATTTCTACTTGCCCTCAAGAGGGTGCTAGTGAGCTGTCTGCTTGCACTGCACAAGTCCATTTGGTGTAGGTACACACATGATGCTCTTGTGAAGGGAGTTTCAGGTATTTGACCCAGTAACAATAAGGGAACAACATTTTAGCTCCAAGTCATCATTGTACGTGTGGAAGTTGGAGAGGAATGTGCAGCTGGTGGTGTTACCATGCTTTTGTTGCCCTTCTTCTACCACGGGGGAGAGGTGTTTGGTTAGAAAGGGGTGTCAAAAAGTGTTAGTAATTTACTGCAGTGCATCATGGCCAGTGGTGGAGAGAGGGAATGTTGAAGGGGCTGCATAAGGTGGAAAGCAAGCATGGTGCTTTGTGGTAGGTGGAGGTTCGTGAGCGTTTCTGGAGTGAGATGGAGAATGTGAAGAATTGTCCCACACTCATGACTCGTAACTTGTAGATGATGAACTGGTTTTGAGGAGTCAGGAGGTGAGTTACTCATTGAAGCATTGGAGGAACAGTATTTGTTTGGTTAGCACAGTACAACTGCCGGTCAATGGTAATGTGCAAAATGTTGAAAGTGAAGGCAATAGTCGTGCCTTTGAATGTCAAGGTCAGATCATATAATTGTTTCTTGTTGGAGATGCTAATTGCCTGGTATATGATTGTTATGAATGTTACTTGCCACGATCAACCTAAGCTTGTGATGATTCGGTTTATAGTGAGACCTCAATGTCCATCACCAAGAGTGACTTGGCAGAAGCACTGATGACCTCACTAGTCAACTCCTGAAGGACGTAACTGCCAGTCTGCTTTTGGGCAAATGGTGAGGGAATCTACACAATGGAAATATATACTTGACCTCACTGTCACCAATCTGCCTGCTGCAGATGCCCCTGTCCATGTGAGTACTTAGAGGAGAGACCAGGACACAGTCCTTGTGGAGATGAAATCCCATCTTCACATTTAGGATACTCTCCATGGTGTTGTGTGGCACTACCACATGCAAAATGGATAGATGTTGATCAGACCTAGCAACTCAAGATTGGCTATTCATGAACAGCTGTGAATGCAAGGTAGCGGCAGAATTGGTCTCAATCACAGTCTACATGATGCTCTTGTGAAGGGAGTTTCAGGCATTTGACCCAGGAACAATAAGGAAACAACATTTTAGCTCCAAGTCATCATTGTACATGTGGAGGTTGGAGAGGAATGTGCAGCTGGTGGTGTTACCATGCTTTTGCTGCCCTTGTTCTACCACGGGGGAGAGGTGTTTGGTTAGAAAGGGGTGTCAAAAAGTGTTAGTAATTTACTGCAGTGTACCATGGCCAGTGGTGGAGAGAGGGAATGTTGAAGGGGCTGCATAAGGTGGAAAGCAAGCATGGTGCTTTGTGGTAGGTGGAGGTTTGTGAGTGTTTCTGGAGCTAGATGGAGAGTGTGAAGAATTGCCCCACATTCATGACTCGTAACTTGTAGATGATGAACAGGTTTTGAGGTGTCAGGAGGTGAGTTACTAACTGAAGCATTGGAGGAACAGTATTTGTTTGGCTAGCACAGTACAACTGCCGGTCAATGGTAATGTGCAAAATGTTGAAAGTGAAGGCAATAGTAGTGCCTTTGAATTTCAAGGGCAGATAATATAATTGTTTCTTGTTGGAGATGCTCATTGCCTGGTATATGATTGTTATGAATGTTACTTGCCACGATCAACCTAAGTTTGTGATGATTCGGTTTATAGTGAGACCTCAATGTCCATCACCAAGAGTGACTTGGCAGAAGCACTGATGACCTCACTGGTCAACTCCTGAAGGACGTAACTGCCAGTCTGTTTTTGGGCAAATGGTGAGGGAATCTACACAATGGAAATATATACTTGACCTCACTGTCACCAATCTGCCTGCTGCAGATGCCCCTGTCCATGTGAGTACTTAGAGGAGAGACCAGGACACAGTCCTTGTGGAGATGAAATCCCATCTTCACATTTAGGATACTCTCCATGGTGTTGTGTGGCACTACCACATGCAAAATGGATAGATGTTGATCAGACCTAGCAACTCAAGATTGACTATTCATGAACAGCTGTGAGTGCGAGGTAGCAGCAGAATTGGTCTCAATCACAGTCTGCACCCATATGTCTGTTATATTCCTCCACTCCACCATTACCATCAGGCTGGACAATCAATCCTAGTTCAATGAAGACCAAAAAGGACATGCCAGGAGCAGCAAAAGCATCTCAAAAAATGAGGTGCAATGAAGCAAAAACACAGGAGTACTTGCACGTCAGCCAGAATAAACAGAAAGTGATAGACAAAGATAAGTGTTTCCACAATCAACAGATCTGATCTTAGCTCATCAATGATGGAGGAATCCAGTACATCAATGTAGCAGATAAGGCTGAAAGGTTAATACAATCTTAACCCAGAAATACTGAGTGGATGCACCTTTGCCTCATCTCGAAGTGCCCAGCATCACAGATACCAGTTTCCAGCCAATTTGATTCACTCCTTGGGACATCAAGAACCAGCTGAAGGCAGTGGATACTACAAAGACGATGGAACTGGAAAGATTCTGGCAATAGTACTTAAGCCTTGTGCTCCAGTAATTGTCACAGCCCTAGTAAAGCTCCAGTACAGTGACAACGTTGGCATCTAGTCTATTCCTGTACATACAAAACAGGACAAATCCAAGCTGGAAAATTACTGCTGCATCAGTCTGCCCTTGATCATCAGTAATGTGAAGGAAGGTGTTGTCAACTGTCCTAACAAGCAGCACTTTCTTTGTACTAACCTACTGACTGACACTCAGGAGGGAAACCTCTCTGCAGGTTGGAGTCATACCGAGGATAAAAGATAACATTGAAGATTAATCATCTCAGCTCCAGTACACCTCTTCAGGAGTTCCTCTGGGCAGTTTCTTCAGCATAGCCATCTTAGCTTTTTCAACAATGTCTTTCCCTCCATCATGAGGTCAAAAGTAGGGAATGTTCGCTGATAATTGCACAATGTTCATTCACAACTTCTCAGATACTGAACCTATCCATACCCATGCACAGTGCGACTGGATCATATCCAGGCTTGGCCTGACAAATGGCAAATAGCATTCACACTATGTAAGTACCAGGCAATAGCCATTCCCAACAAGAGAGAATCTGACAATTCAATCACATTGCCATTGCTGAATGCTCTAGTTTCAGTAACTTGGGGTTACTACTTACCAGGATCTGAACTGAGCAGTACTTTGGCTATAGGGTCAGGCCAGGAGCTAGGAATTCTGCAACAAAGGACTTACCTCCTGACTTTCTCAAGTCAGTCTACCATCTACAAGGCATGAGTCAGGAGTGTGATTGAATAGTCTTCACATGCCCTAATGAGTGTATCTCCACCAACACTCAAAACATTTGCACCATCCAAGACAAAGCAACTGGTTGATTGGTACCACATCCAGAAATATACATTTCTTCCAGTACCATGCTGAGTTTTTTTTTGTTTCTTTTGTCTTTCTTTCCCTAATCTATATGTTTCCTCTTGTGTCTCTACTAGCTTCATCATGAAGGATGGCTTTTCGAATGATGTTTTATCCCTGCTGTTGGTCCCCTGACTGTTGCTCACTGACAGTTTTGCATTTTATCTCCTTGTTGACACCCTGAGCTTTCTTAACACGGTAATGCTCTTAAATTGATAAATCCCTTTTCCTCAAACATTTTTTTTCCATTTGAATCCCTGCAGCTGCTCACCATGTTGTATTCTAATCTGGGTTGTTCATTGTCACCAATCCTCCTTTATCAAAGCTGAGTTTCAGGCATGTCTAGTTATTATTGATGGAGGATAAACCACTGGTGAGACTTAACAGAAGGGGTATTTTATTCTATAAAAAGATAGTTTATTTCATGATAGCAATAAGATAATTTCCATTAAGTTCATACGCTTACTTAGTAAGGACATTCATTTTCTGAGGGAACTCATGCAGATTTCAGTGACCACAATCCAAAGATTGTGACAGCATCAGATTGGGTGGGGGTTAATGCAATATCATCATTCCCTAACACTGATGCTCCCTTACCCCGATGCTGTTGGACCCAACACACACCCTCTTCATTGCAACAGCCTGAGGCTTAGCATCCCCTCTCTTTTCTTGGGACCTGGCGCAATCCACCACAATATCCAGTCCCTGACATCAAGGTCTGTTCGTCCACAAGCTTGTCCCTCTCCCTCAACCCAGGACCTGGGAAAACCCTGCAAACAGATCCAAATGCACCCTTTTATTACTGGATCCCCCTTCTCCCTGGAACCCATACCCGACACCCAAAGGACTGATAACTCATGCCCCACTCATCCAGACCCAATATCCAACAGCCACCCTACATTACACACTCTAGAGACCCTAGCTCCTTTCCAACTCGGCATCCTACCCATCTGGCACCCTACTTACCACGCACCATTGCACTCTTCCCACCTTGACACCCTATTCTCCTTGCACCTGCTCCTCACGCATATCTTACATAGTTACAAGAGCTGCAGAGATCATGCAGACCTATTCCTTAATGCAAAAGAACATTAGGAACTGAGTGGCAAACTGGGTGTTATTGCCATTCCTCAGCAAATGAGGAATGGCAAACCTTCCTGATGCCCTTCCTGATGAAGGGCTTATGCCCGAAACATCGATACCCTTGCGCCTCGGATGCTGCCTGACCTGCTGTGCTTTTCCAACACCACACTTTCGACTCTGATCTCCAGCATCTACAATCCACACTTTCTCCTAGTTGATTTTAACGTCACTGTGAAGCCTCTTGCAAGGATGCCTACCCTTGAAGAAGTTATCCTCCTCTTTCCCAAGGATCTTAGTGAGTCCCTCTCTCACTGCACCCCTCCCCGAGGTCATCTCCTCTGCCATTCTTGATGAAAGGCTTATGCCCGAAACGTCGATTCACCTGCTCCTCAGATGCTGCCTGACCTGCTGCGCTTTTCTAGTATCACACTCTCGATTCCTCAGCAAATCCAGACCATTGTGTGCAGCAACACCATATGGACAGCATGGGATCAAAGGGATGACTCAATAACATAACCCTCACAAGGGTATTTAGAGATGGTCAATAAATATTAGACTTGCCAGCAATGCCCAAATCCCATGAACACATCAAGTAAAGATGTGGATCAGTCCAATGAACTCTGCCAAACTACACTTAGGAAACTCTTAGATTTGCCTGAGGATAGTGTATGATAACTTGACTTTCAATTGTTGACAGTGAGCATGCAGGTGAACTTTCTTAATTTGATAACAGCTCCAAAACTTTGCACCTCAAAGGATATAAATACTGTATCCCAAAGTGAAGGTTACTTTCCAATGTTGAGAAGTCTGGTTCTGTGCTTCTCTATTAGAATCTGAGTCAGAAAGAAGAATGAGAAAACAAAATAGCAATAAAAATACTTCAAATGACATACCTTTGGAAATAACGCTTCTCTTCTCCCGTTAAGAGATCTTTTTCAAATCCTGCTAAGCCACGTTTGATACGAGCAGAGCAGGAAAAATTCTTTGGTTTGTAACAGAACCAGGGCTCCCCAGTCTTGGGATCAGTAAAGTTACAGAGTGGTTTAGATTGAGGCAAATATAGATTACATTGTGTGGTCTCTAAACTATCCCCCTTCTTGAAGGTACTTTGAAAATAAACTCTTGAGATTCGTTCCTCACGTAGCCTTTTGAGTATTTGGATCCCTTCACTGGAATGAACCAATGAAATAGAGACTTGAACTTTCCCTGGCCAAGATAAAGTAAAATTGATATAGTAAAATCCATCTTGGTTGTCTATAACTGTTCCTGCTGAGCCAGCTTTTAAAGCTGGGGTGTGGATTCTAGCTTGGAGATAGTCACCCCCATATCGCTTTGGGTGACTGTCAAAATCATACATCTGCAGCATCACTTGCAACTGATCTCCCACATAGAAAGTCTTTGCAGAATTTAAAATTACAAAGTGACTGTGTGATGGGCCACTGCTTTTCTGAAAGGGCACAGCAGAGTTGGGGGGTTTAGGCCATTCGATCATTTTCATAAGGGACATTCCCTCTGACCTTTCTTCAGGGGTGAAGCTGTGAATCTGGTAGCCACATTGTATCAGCCTGTCTGTCCAATGGAGATTCTTTGTCTCCACTTTCTGCATCATGGTGTGGTTAAACTTTGGAAGTGGATATCTTCTCCATTCGGACACAGATCCAGGAATTGAAGTTTTATCGTACTATGAAGAAGAAAACCATTTTTCATGAATAGCAGGAATTCTTCAGAATTGCAGCATCTTAATCAAAGGGTTACATACTTCAATGAGGTAGTGAGCATTAATTCATTCATATGCTGCATGTTCAGCTCAAGAGGAAACAGGTCATCAGAAAGTCTAACCCTTGATTCCCTGACAGCGCAGTGATCTTCTCCTGAAAGTGACCAGGCCCGGAAAGTTCCCAGTCTGTGCAGAGTTGATTTCTGCACTGATTTTTGAGGTAAAAATGCACAATCAGTTTGTGTTCCCAAACGTCACACTGCGCAATGACACCTATTAGACGAGCATAGGATGAGGCATAGGAACAGACCTGGGCTTCAGTTTGAGACCCTGATTCAGGTCAGGTGACTTGTAAGTGAAGGTACTAGGTCTGTCTGTAGAACTGTATCTTAGCAGGATTGGTTCTCATAACTTAAGCCATAATCTCAAAAGACATTTCATAAATCCAGTTTTCAATTGATGAGCACCCTGAACAATGTCAGTCTGTCATTTTCAATAAACACCAAGGGCTTATCCACCAATGAACAATAGCAGCTTGTCCATGTCATGAACAAAAGACAGACAAGCAGACTGTTGACTTGTGAACTCCAGTCAGTTGGTATAAAATCAGTTTTTGATACTGATGCATGTCTGCCTCACTGTTTACATTGTATGAGAGAAAAATCAGAAGCAACCTCAATGATAGGTTTAAAAGGAAAGATAGAGAAGGAAGGAGAGGGAGCAGTGTTGTTTAAGGAGTGGATTACAGTGTGGGAGAAAGAGAATGTCTCACACAGATCAAATCCCTCAAGGAAAGGAATAAAAAGTGTATAATTGCTTTGCTCAATATAGTCTTTAACCAATCAACTCGTAGAAAGGATTGTCAAGAACAAATTTTTATTCATCTTTTGTAGGACGTCCATGTTGCTGGCTGGGCCAGCATTTATTGCCTGTCCTTAATTGTCCTTAGTTATGTGGGGGTATATATTGGAAAGGATATGCAAAAGAAGCAAGTGTGATCTGAGAAAAAACTTTCTCACACAGCGAGTAGTTAGGGTATAGAATGCACTATCTGGAAATGTGGTGAAGGCAGATACAATTGATGCATTTAAGTGATCATTGGATGGTTATTTGGATAGAAATAGTGTTCAAGTGTATGGGAAATAATCGAATATTTGCACATTGTAATGATGTCAGAAAGTAAGTGTGGCACTGGAAAAGCACAGTAGATCAGGCAGCGTTTGAGGAGCAGGAGAGTCGATGTTTCGAGCAGAAGCCCTTCATCACACACAGCGGTTAGCACTGCTGCCTCACAGCGCCAGAGATCCGGGTTCAATTCCCGCCTCAGGCAACTGACTGTGTGGAGTTTGCACATTCTCCCCATGTCTGCGTGGGTTTCCTGCGGGTGCTCCGGTTTCCTCCCACAGTCCAAAAATGTGCAGGTTAGGTGAATTGGCCATGCTAAATTGCCCGTAGTGTTAGGTGAAGGGGTAGGGACAGTAGTAGGAATGTGATAGGTAGATGAGGGTGGGGGGTGATGGTGATAGATCGGAGTGGAGGGTGGAGTTGATAAGTGGGAAGGAGCATGGACAGGTAGGACAGTTCAAGAGGGCAGTGCCAAGTTGGAGGTTTGGATCTGGGATAAGGTAGGGAGAGGGGAGATAAGGAAATGATGAAATCAACATTGATTCCATGTGGTTCGAGGGTCCCAAGGTAGAAGATGAGGTGTTCTTCCTCCAGTCATTGGGTGGCTCGGATTTGGTGGTGGAGGAGGCCCAGGGCTTACATGGACTATTTTCTAAATGGGGAGAAAATTCAGAAGTCTAAAATACAAAGAGTCTTGGGAATTCTAGTCCAGGATTCCCTCAAGGTAAACTTGCTCATTAAGTCACTATTTAGGAAGGCAAATGTAATGATGGCATTTATTTTGAGAGGAATTGAATATAAAAACCGGATGTACTTCTGTGATAATGCTGCTCCTTTAACAAGGTTATCTTGTCCTTGGTTTCTTTTCAAGAGCTTGCAAAGATACAGGTTCCAACAGGTCTTGGGTTGATCTATTTGAAGAAGCTTTTAAGTTAAAGAAAAACTTTTGCAATGAAAAGGAAGTGGCCAGTTCTCCCAGCTCAGCTTATCTCTGGTTTGGTTTGGTCAGGTTTTCGTAGTCTGGCTGTTCAGGGCTGCTAGTCAGTGGTGAAGCTGCTGGACCCAAAGAAGCAGGTCCAAGCTGATCCTCCCTCTTTCTGACATCTCTCTTGCAAGAACCTGAGTTGAATTTTTCCTCTTTTTGCTAAGGGGTGTTCCTGGGGATTGTAACAAGTATTTGGAACAGCATCATTAATTGGAATAATCTGATGGATTTCAGATAGGTTATTCTCTATTCTGTTCTCTTTTGTTTGTGTTTCATTCAATAATCTTGCAAATAAATTCTGTTTTGTTTAAAACTAAGTGGTTGGGCCAGCTGCATCACTTCTGGAATATCCACATTACACCTGCTTAAAGCAACGAGCAAAGTTAGGGTCCAGGTTAATTCCTTGAAATGTTTTGAGTGGGTCTGGCCTGGTCCATACAGATTGGGGAGTCTGTGCGGGATTTGTTCTTTGTTCCAAATTGGGATTAAGGTTGTTGGACTCAAAAGCTGCAAGTGATAGGTGTTAGTGTCTGTTGTTCTGGGTGTTGATTTTGGTTGGTTTAAACAGTGCTTGGGATAGCAATGGCTCTTTCAGTCACCAGGAGTTTTCTGGGGATGAAAGAAGTGACTTTGGAGGTTTTGCAAAAGGAGATGAAGGACAAGCTGCTGGAATTAGCAGACAAGCTGGAGTTGGAGCTGTCTCCTTCCGTGAGGAAAGGACAGATAATTACAGCAATAGCTCAGCATTTAAATTTGCTGGAAACACCATCAGAATTTTTAGAGATGGATAAAGTTCAACTGAAAATGAAGCAGCTTGGGTTAGAGGCAACAGCCAGAGACCAGGAAAGAGAAATGAAAGGGTTTGAATTATGATTAAAAGCAGAGGAAAGAGAGAGAGAGAAAAGGAAAAAGAGAGGGAATTTGAACTTCAGAAATTGGCATTTAGATAGGAAAGTCAGCTTAAAAGGATGGAGAGGAAGGCTGAAGGTAAGCTTAGTGAGGAAGAGAGTGAGGATGAACAAACCCATGGTAGCCAAAGGCCTGGTGGGGATCTGTTTCAATAGATTCAAGCATTGCCTAAATTTGATGAGAAGAATGTGGAAGCCTTATGCATCTCATTTGAAAAGGTGGCTAAATAAATGCAGTGGCCAGTGACCATGTGGGTTTTGTTGATCCAAACATAACTTGTAGGTGGAGCTAGTGAGATATTCATATCACTATCAAAGGAGGTATCTGGGGCATATGAGGAGGTGAAGAAAGCCATCTTAAGTGCATATGAGCTTGTGCCAGAAGCCTACAGACATTTCAGAAATCTAAGGAGGGATCTTGGTTAAACCTACATTGACATTGAAAGGATCAAACAAAGTCATTTAAGGGCATTAAAAATAAGGATAAGGGCATTAAAAATAGAGCAAATCTATGACACTCTTAGAGAGACGATTATTTTGGAGGAGTTCAAAATTTAGTTTCTGAAGTAGTGAGAACTCATGTGGAAGAGCAGAGAGTTAAAACGGCCAGATTAGCAGCTGAAATGGCTGATGATTATGAGTTGGTCCATAAGTCAAAGTTTGGCTTCCAAAATCAATTTTAATCTATGAGAGACATTGGGGAAAAGAGAAATCCTCACATGAAAAAGGAAAGGTAGATCTTGGTGAAGATCATAAGGATAAATTTACAACAGGGTAAAAAGGAAACCCTTGAAGGGGAAAGAGAAGTTAAAGAGCTCCAGTGTTTTCACTGCAATAAAGTAGGCCACATGAAATCGTAATGTTGATGAGTTAGGAAAAGACGATAAGCCAGTGAATTTTATTGAAGTGGTAATGGAAAGCACAGTGGAGGCAAGAAAGCTGCACCAGAATGTACAATCTGGTGGGAGATTGGTTAAGGAGTGCCAGATCTGCAAAGGTAAAGTTTATTCACATAGGTCAGGAGCAGCAGGAAAAGAGGTTACAACATTAAGAGCTACAGGATCCTCTCAATCTTTGATGTTGAAAGACGAGGAGATATGTACCTCTGAATGACTGTTGCCAGAAAAGGTACTAGTAACAGCATTCACAGTGAGACAAGAAGTGCTCAATTATGTAGAGTGAGGTTAGAATGTCCAGAGAAGAGTGGACAAGTCATGGTAGGAATACTGGACAAACTCTCAGCTCCAGGAATACAATTTGTCCTTGCTAATGATATAGCTGGTTCACAGGTAGGAGTGCTGCCTACTGTGTTTGAAAAGCCAGTGGAAACTCGGGCAACTGAACTATTAAAAGATGCATACCCTGGGATTCTTCCAGA
>NC_057721.1:54384448-54416829 GCF_004010195.1 Chiloscyllium plagiosum | reverse complement strand
CCCGACCGGCTTTGCGCTCCAACTTCGCTTCCGCCCAACACCCGCCGTTCTCTGCTTCCCGACCGGCTTTGCGCTCCGACTTCACTTCCGCCCAGCACCCGCCATTCTCTGCTACAAAAAAAGAGCTATCAACCAAGCCTGTGTTGATGTCTAGGAATGCCCTAAATTCCCAAGAGAAATACTCCACAAACTTATTATCCTTGAGGATAAAGGGATCCATTTGCCAGTACCTCGAACCCACTGTAACGTCCTTTATCTTAACCAACAGGTACACTGGAGCATGATCAGAGATGATAATATTACCAATCGTACAAGATGCCACCAAATCCAGGGGTCAGAAAAAAATCAATCATGGTATGGCATCTGTGCGGATTGGAGAAATACACAAAATCCCTGCCTGTAGGGTGGAGACGCCTCCAGACGTCCAACAACTCTAACTCCCTACACAGGCCCACTAACTGTTTAGTTTGTATAGAGGGTATCGAGGGACCTTTGGGCAACCTGTCTACTGTGGGATCCATGAGGCAGTTAAACTCTCCCCCTTTAATGATGTGCCAGGACTCGAGACTTATCAATTTAGAAAAAGCATCTACCAAAAATTTAAGGGGATGAGCTGGGAGACAATAAACATTTAAAACACCATATTTTTCCCCATTTATCAAGGCTTTAAGAATTACAAACCTCCCATGTGTGTCTTTAGCACACTCCAACAACTTAAATGGGAGATTCTTCTAAACCAATATAGCCACTCCCCTATTTCTGGTAGTAAATGATGAAAAATAAACTCGGTCAAAGCCATTCTGCTGTAATTTCAGATGCTCTTTGTCATCCAAGTGTGTCTCCTGTAACAAAGCAATATCCACCTTCTCCTTTCTATGATTCAAGATTACCTTCTTCCTCTTAATTGGTGAGTGACTTCCCTTGATATTCCAGGTTCACCATTTAATCAAATCAATAGCCATAATCTTCTACAATAACATTTAAATTCCAGAGAGGAGGAAGCCTTAGTGTCACATGATCCACCAAATATGGAAACTACATAAACTAAAACCACTACATCTAATAATCCGACAAAACTATTAAGAATAAAAAACAACAAAAACCAGAAAACAAACCAACATATAAAGCGCCAACAGCGCTGAGTAGGGGAACTCACCCCCTGTCCAGAGGGGGAACTACCCATCCCAAACTACCCATAAATAGGCATCTAACCATCCCAACGACCTTCACTTCTCCCAGCTAGAGCCGCATCGCAAACACAAGCAAAAAAGAGTAAGCACCCTATAGAATATCGATATGAATAAAAAAACATTTTCTTTAAAAAAAGGGGAATAAATACCCCACCCATCCTTCGGTATATCCTAACTTAGAAATTGAAAATGTACAGCTTAACCACTGTCAGACATAGTTTAAACCAAATTATTATCAATAGAGGAAAAAAATAGAAAAATAAAGCTCCAACCGGACTTCCTCCGTTCCTTTGACAGAATGATAAAGACATATCCAAACAACACTATTTATACAACTACAATTATTCAAATTAGGTTAGTTTGTCCACAAAGTCTCTTGCCTTCTCCAACGTGTCAAAGAGATGTATGGATCCATGTTAGGTGAACCGAAGCACTGCCGGATATCTCAGGGAGTACTGAATCCCAAGCTCCCTCAGTCTTCTCTTGACACCATTGTAAGATTTTGTTTCTGGATCACTGCCACTGAGAAGTCCTGAAAAACAAATGATCATAAAGCCCTTGTAAATTAGGGCCTTCAGATCCTTCCGCTGGACTCTGGAAGCCTCCATGACTCTCTCCTTATCCCATAACAATGGAACTGCACCAGGAGAGGATGAGGACGTTGACCCAGACCCGATCTCCGCGCTGCAACCCGGTGAGCCCTCTCTATCTTCAATCTTCTCATGCCAGTCTCCAGGTCAAGGAATTTCGGCAGCCAATCCTCAACAAATTCCGCAGGCCGCTCACCTTCCTTACTCTCAGGCAGATCGATGATCCGAATGTTTTTTCTCCTGACCCTATTCTCAAGATCATCCACTTAGTCATGCAAATTACGGACCTGAATTCCAGGATTTGGATCCGATCCTTGAATGAACTGACATCAGCTTCCACCGCTGTGACCCTGTGCTCCACCTCATCCGTCCTCTTCTCCAGGTCTCCCAGCTGCTGCTCATGCTTCTGCAGCATGAGAGATTGGAGCCAGCTTCTCTTCAATTTGCTTCCCCAATATCTCATGAGATTTCGAGAGCTGGTTCATCAGGGACTGGAAAGTAATCGACTCCGAGGATCCTGCAGGCTGAGCTGCAGACCCGGCCTCAGATTCTCCTCCACCCTTTTTCAGCATCTCTGGACGGCTGGAAATGCACAAAGTATAACACAGCCTGATAAATCATATTTATCCATGAAACAAAAGTAAATTTAACATAGTACATTTAAAAATATTGTTAATGCAGGGACAGAGGATCATCATCATACGTAAGGGAGACTCCCTCATTCCTGTTAAGCGAGTTATATCACATATTTTCTCTTGACATTCAAAATTCTTTATAATATCTAGCTTCTCTTCCAGTGTTATAATCTTTCCTTTGTGTTCACCACCCGCAATTTTATTACCAGGACCCTTCTTGCAAACATTCTTGTCACTATGCCCCTCCATTTTTTCAAAAGAAGGGATAATCTAGGAGTAGTGCACCTTTCACAGGAAGCTGTTCAGTGTATCTCTCTCAGAAAGCTGCTTTCTGTACAGTACCTCTCACAGAAAGAGCACATTCACAGAATGACACAAACATTGGTGCTGGTACTGACGGATGTGCAGAATGAAAAGTGCTAAACGACCACCACTGGAATTGTGTTATTGCTAAAAGACGTAAGCATTCTTGAAACTCCCAGTCCTTAATTCCTCAGCGACGTTATAAGCAAATCATGCTGCTGGAGCACTTATTATCTGAAAACTACCTGTATTAACCTCCTGGAATTGAAAGTGCAGATATTAAAAAGACAATTGGTATCTGCGTTAACATTCATATTTATTCTACTTAGTTACGAAAGTCAATTGGATAAAGATTTATAGGAGTGTGTTTTTCCAGTGCAGGGGAAGCAACGGGCTGCATCCACATTTAAATGATTTCTGGACACAGCCCAGTTTGTGGCTAGCTACACACACACAGACACACACAAAACATGGAGCTGAACAGCAAGTAAGACCAGCAAATGTTACAATTATCTCCAGCTCTGAAAGGCAATCCCTCTCTCTCAAAGGAAGCTGGAAGTAAATACAGGAGGATGCTGCTGAATTTGTTCAATTTGATTGGATATATTACTGTCAGGTGTTTTGAGGTACAGTGAAAAGTGATGCCTTATGTGCTTTAGAGACAGATCGTCCTATACAAGTGCATCAGGGTTACAGAACAGAGTGCAGGGTACAATGCAGCTATCGAGAAAGTGCAAAGCGATTAATATTAACATTAATGTAGGGAATCTAATTAAAGATGTCCATTCAAAAGTCTGATAACAGCAGGGAAGAAGTTGTTTTTGAAACTGTTCAGGTATATATACAAACTTTTATATCTTCTGCCTTCTGGAAGAGGGTGGCAGCAAGTATAATCAGAGTGGGAGGGGTCTTTGATTATGTCGGTTGCTTTCCTAAGTCAGTGGGAAGTGTGGATAGAGTCAGTGGATGAAAGGCTGGTTTCTGGATTGGCCTGGGCGGTGTTCACAACTCTCTGTAGTTACTTTTGATTTTGGGAAGAGCAGTTACCACACCACTCTCTGGTGAATATCTGTGTAGTCATTGCAAATGAGGAAATCAAGGACCTGGGCACAGAGAGGCTCTGTGGTGGAGGCCTTGTTCATGGAGGTGGGCAATGGAAAGACACCATATTTCCCAGGAGGTCAGGTACCCTCATGACACATCTCTGATGTTAATGGGGGCAGGTATCCAGGATGGTCGACACAGATGAAGGGCTTTTGCCCAAAACGTCGATTTCACTGCTCCTTGGATGCTGCCTGAACTGCTGTGCTCTTCCAGCACCACTAATCCAGTACCACAAAGATCTGGTAACAATGTTACAATAGGTTTAATGTCCTCACAATGCTGGCCAGTGTCAGTGCCTCTGTACGGCTTTACCTGAATAAACAACTCACTCCTCATGTTGATCAATGTGCCACATTCCCATTACTCATCCAGCAACATTTCATTAAACCCAGGGCTCACATGGAATAATTCCATGTTTTAACATTGATTCAGATACATTCCAGAGATCCCAGCCTCACTGCCACCTCTCCGTGTCTCCACATACCTTCAGCAATGCAGCAGTGGCAGGTATAACACTTGAACACAGTGCAATACAATCATTAACATCCTTCCCTTTCCTGTAGGACCATTCACAAACAGTAGGGAGCAGCAGAGAAGCAGTGGAATTAGGTGCAACTTCATTGTCTCAGTTCGATGAAGGAGATGGTGTTGAGCATCATAGGAATGCTGTCTCAGATACAGTAGCATCCAGACAGCTATGTCACTGGCCAACAGTGTGGAAAATTGCCCAAGTGTGTCACTTGCACAAAAACATGCGCAATCAGCCTACCCACAATCATCAGTAAAATGATAAAAGGTATCACCAGCAGTGTTATCAAGCAGCACTTCACTCAGCAATAATCTGTTCACTGAAGCCTGGCCTGGGTTTCACCATGACCATTCAAATCCTGACCTCATTATAGCCTTGGGTCAAGCATGGATAAAAGAGCTGAATTCTGGAGGTGAGGTGGGAGTGGCAGCCCTTAACATGATGAAGATATTCAACAAAGTGAGGCATCAAGGATCCCTAGCAAAACTGGAAGCAAACAGTATCGAGGGCAAACTCTCATGATTGAAGTCATACGTGGCATACAGAAAGATGGTCATGGTTGTTGGAGGTCAGTCATCTCAGCTTCAGGACATCTCTGCAAGTATTCTTCAGGGTAGTGTCCTAGGCCCAAACATCTGCTTCATCGGTGATCTTCCATCCAACATAAGATCAGAAGTAGGAACGTTCACTGATGATTGCACAATGCTCAGCACCTTTCACATCCTTGAATACTGAAACAGTTATTGTTCAAATGCAACACGAGCTGGTCAATATCCAGGCTTGGGCTGACAAGTGGAAAATAACCAGCACAAACAGAAGATGCTGGAAAAGCTCAGTACATCTGGTAGCATCTGTGAAGAGAAATCAGAGTTAACGTTTTGGGTCAAGTGATCCTTCCCCAGTTCTGTAGTTTTTTCAGTTTTTATTAAGTGTCAAATAACATTCACAACACACAAATGCAAGGTAACTCTAAGAAGTGACAATCTAACCATGCCTTGACATTCAGATAGCAGTACCATTAGAATCCCCCGCTATTGACATCTAACCCTGAGCAGGTAAACACCTGCAGCAAGTAACTTACCTCCTGAATCCCCAAAGCCTTTTCACCCATCTACAAGGTACAAGTCAGGCGTGTGATGGAATACTTCCCATCTGCCGAGATACGTGTAGCTCCAACAAAACTCAAGAAACAGCACCATTCAAGACACAGCAGCCCACTTGCTTGGCACCACATCCAAAAATTTTCATTCCCTCCTCCAGAGATGCTCAGTAGTACCAGTGTGCACTGTCAATAAGACACACTGTGGAAATTCACTGAAAGATAAAATTCATTTAAAGATCCTTAGGCAGCTCTTCCCAAATCCACAACCACATCCATTTAGAAGGACAAGGGCAGCAGATACATGGCAACACTACATATGACAAGACCCCCTCCAAAGCACTCACCTTCCTGATTTGGAAATATATCATTGTTCCTTCAGAGTTGTTTTGTCCTGAAAATCACTCCCGAGCATCATTGTGGGTCTACTTACAGTACATGGACTGCAGCAGTTCAAGAAGGCAGCTCATCACCACCATCTGAAGGGCAATTCGAGATGGCAATAAATGTTGGGCTACACAATGATGCCCTTATCCCATGGGTAAATAAAAAGAGAGAGACAATAAACCCCACACGAGGGATATGAAATGTGCAAACTCCACACGAGGGATATGAAATGTGCAAACTCCACACAGACAGTTGCCTGAGGCAGGAATTGAACCCAGATCTCTGGCGCTGTGAGGCAGCAGTGCTAACCACGGTACCACCGTGCCGCCCACAAACTGAGAGGTTCAATAAAATTAGAATCAGTACATGGTGAGGTGCTGGACAGGAGTGGGCTCCAGCCTGACCAAGCAGTAGGGGCATCGAGTGACCCCATGAAAGAGTTGTATGGTCGACAGGTAACCAAGCCCGGTCTACCTTGCCATTCCCATGGAGCTGCTGGCGGTAATTTTTGTTCTTTCTGGGCACTGCCCCAGCAACATGGCTATGTCTTCATCCAGTCATGGCCACCAGGCATAGCTTCACACCAATATTTTCATTATGGACACTCCCAAATGATTCTAGTGGCCCGGTCTACCTTGCCATTCCCACGGAGCTGCTGGCGGTAATTTTTGTTCTTTCTGGGCACTGCCCTGGCAACATGGCTATGTCTTCATCCAGTCATGGCCACCAGGCATAGCTTCACACCAATATTTTCATTATGGACACTCCCAAATGATTCTAGTGCAGTTCAGCCAGTATCTGGAGGTGACCTTTGCTCGGGACAATAACTATTGCTCCCCATAATAAAATGCCATCCTCTGTGGTGATCTGCTCTTGTCGGGTCTAGAAAGGTTGCAATTCTGGTTGTAATAGTGTTTTGTTTCCTCCATCACTACCAACTGTTTTGGTTTTGTCAGGACTGAATCGTATTGCATCCACATTCTGATATTGTTAATGGTGACTTGAAGGGTGTCTAGAAAGTTTAAAACCACAATGGACACTTCCAACGGTGACACCATCAGTGGTGTACCTGCCAGCAGGAGACAGCTCAAGGCATTTACTGCTTGGCTTCCCAGATGGTGTTCTAACTAGGAATTATACGCACTTACAATGAGAACCCACTGCTGAATTTGAACTGAAGCAATGGGCTGCATGGCCTTGGTCCTTTTGAATATCTCTAGCAGAGGTTTGTGGTCTGTTACAATTACATATTTACATCCATAACAGTATTGGTAGAGCTTTCTCACTCCAAAGATAACTGTGAAATCTTCCTTCTCTAACTTTGTGTATTTGCCTTCTGCATAGTCAAAGTCTGGGAAGCACATGCAATTGAGCATGCCTCTGCATTGGGTCATCAATGAGTGAATATTACCCAGATACCATACAAGGAGGTATCGCATGTTAACCCTAGATTGTGCTTTGGATCATAATTTGCTTAGATGATAGCTGCTTCTTCACTTCTCTGAAGGCTATGTCTTGGTTACAACACCATTTCCAAGTCTGACCCTTTTTCAATAGCTGATGTAAGTGTACCAGGATGGAGGCCAGGTTACATATGAACTTTCCATCATAATTCACCAATTCAAAGAAAGACCTAGGTTCCAGTACAGACGTGGGAGCTGGGGAACCTTTGATCACTCTCACTTTATCTTACACAAGTCTTGTTGACTCTGTAGCCCAAGTAGGTCATTTGGGGTCCCAGGAACACACATTTTTCCCTTCTAAGGCTGTCTATGAGAAATGTTTAAGCACTATGTTTAAGTTCTCTAAGTACTCTTCATTGGTCATTCCTGTTATTATCACATCATTCAGATAAGTGGCAACCATGGGTAGAACTTGTAAAATATTCTCAATCGTCCGCTGAAAAATAGCATCGACTGTTGATACTCCAAATGGCAGTCTCATTTATTGGTACAAACCTTTCTGGGTATTAATTAGTGCGTACTTCTGGGATTTCTCATCTAACCACAATAGCAAGTACACATGGCTCATGTCCAGCTTTGTCCCCCCATCAGCTTTGTGCATAAGTCCTCCATACAAGGGATTGGGTATTTATCAAGCTGCAAAAAGCAGTTGACCATTTGTTTAAAATCCCCACAAAAAGGCAAACCAACCCATCAGGCCTCACAATCGGTATGATTGTGCTGCCCATTTGCAAACTGGACTGGTTGGATCATTCTTTCACTTTCCAGCCTCCTGATTTCTGCTGCTACTTTAGCATTTACCATAAATGGTATTGGGTGGGCCTTACAGAATTGGGAATTGCTTCCTGGTCAACATGCAAGGGGACCTTGTCTCCTTTGATAGTTCCTCGACCTTCCTGAAACATTTCTGGGTATTTAAGTAGGACTTCTTTCAGGCAGCCATTTTCTAATCAAAAAATGTTGAGCTAATCAAAGAGAATGTTTGTCAACCAATTTCACCCCATCAGGCTTGAGCCTGAGCCTTTTACTACAATCAGTGGTAACTGAACCAGCTGCTTCTCATAGGCAGACCAGACCCTAAGCTTTACCCTTAATGTGTAAAGGTTCCCCGGTATCGGGTCTCAGTCTAGCCAATGTCTTATGCAAACTTAAGAGTTGCAGTCTACAGTGAATTTTGTTAAAGACTGGTTCAGCAATCATTGGTATAGTCACGGGTGGTATCAACCTCCATTAGAACCAGGTCACCATTTAACCATTTATCTTGATTGGTTGCGATTTGGATATTGCGAAACAGTTTAGCTGTTCAAGCTAGATGTAGGCGGATTTCCACAGTGTGAATTCTCCTGGATACTGGCCCATGAGTAATCTGACTCCATTTAGGAGTAGTGAGACTCTTTAGCTGTCTACAATGGTTTTCCAGCCCAGATTGTGAAGAAAATATTGACCATTCAGCCGAGGTTTGGCTTTGTTTTGGAGTTTTACTTTGAACTAACCTAGAATACCTCTGTTCAGAACATGGTCTGACTTTGGTGTCCCCAAAGCTCAGTCAGCCTGATGAGGGTGTCCACTTCCATTGGCTTATCCTGAACCTCTTCTGCTCCATTTGCCACATTTTCCAATGATAAAGCCAGTTGTAGTGCCTGTTTGAAGTCCAGTTGGGCTTCAGCTGTAGGCACTTTTGCAGGGTTACATCATTAATCCCACGTACCAAACGGGGTCTCAGCATCTCAATAAGAGTTAAACTAAAGTCACATGCCTTTCCAGTCACCTTAACCTTATCAAGAATCCCAATGAATTCCCCTGATTATAAAATTGCCGAATAAAACTGATAGTATCTCAGAATAACAGGAGTCTTGGGGTCATAATATTCCTTAGCTAAATCCATCAACTCTTGAAAGGTTTTAGTATTTCTTTGCCTCAGGGAAAGTCAGGCTCCTAATAATTGAAAACGCTGCAGGTTCACAAGCTGTCAGGAGAATTAGTCATTTCTTTTCATCTGCCCCAATGTCATTTGCCTGAAAAGAATGGACGTTCTTTTCACATCCAGGTCCCAGTTTTTGATGGCAGAATGAAATGAATCAAGCTTCCCAAATAGCAGCATGATGCTCGAAACGCTCATCCTGACTCAAAGATGACTGTCGCGAGTGAATTTCTTCAAGACTGCATTTTTTTTCTTTTATCATCACTGAAATAACTCCACAGAGGACAGTATCCTGTCACCAAGTTGCACTTTATTTACATGTGGAGAGTCCTCGACACTGGTCCTTCTCCCTCCTATCTGGCTGAACTCATTCAAATCACTTTTGTATGCATGTGAGAGAATGCATATGTGCATCTGTTGGGGTTTCCAAGAGGATGTGTGTGAGAGAATATCTGTGTGAGAGAGTGTGTGTGTGTTTGTGTGAATGCAAAAAGATATGTATTTATGTATCTGTGAGAGACTGTGTGTGAGTGTATGAGAGAGCATGTATGTGTGTGAGAGAGAGAGAGTATGCGCGTATTGTTTTGTTTGAGTTTGTACGAGAGGATGTATGTTTGAGTTTTTGTGTGAGAGCTTATGTGTAAGAAACAACGCAAGAGTGTGTGTGTGTTTGTGTGAGACTGTGACAGACGGAGATTGTGTGTATGCATGTGTGTGAGAAAGAGTCTGTGTGTGTGCATGCAAGAAGATGTGTGTGAGAGAGGATGTATGTGTGAGAGTGTGTGCAACAGGATGTGTATGTGTGGATGTGAGGGATGTGTATTTGAGATAATTTGTTCGTGTGTATGTGTGAGAGAGAGAGAGAGAGACAGAGTGTGTGTGTAATAGTATGTATGGGTGTATGGAAAAATGTGCATGAGAGAATGTGTATAAGTGTATGTGTGAGAGGATGTGTGTCTGTATGTGTATGAGAATCTGTGTCTATGAGAGAGAGCATGCATTAGTTTGTGTGTGTGTGTGAGACTGTGTGCTTATGTGAGACAGGATGTGTGTGAGAGTGAGTGACGGTGAAAGAAAGAGTATGTAAGAGAGAGGATGTGTGTAAATATGTAGCTGTGTTTGTGTGTATATATGTGAGAGTATGTATTTGTCTGTGCAAGAGAATGTGTGTGTATGTGAGAATGGTATGTCTGTGTGTGAGAGGATAAGTGTGTGTGACAGTTGTGTGTGTGTGCATGTGTGAGAGGGTAGTATGTTTGTAAGAGAGTGTGTTTGTTTGCTCAGTTTGAGTGAAGTGCACAGGTATTCATTTCTGGCCAGGTTTGTTGGACAAGTGTCAGACAGTGATATCCAGTATCAGTGGCAATACAGAGTCCAAAGGTATGAAGGTGTTATTTAAACTTTGAATCATATGATGATATTAAAACTCTGGTTAGAACTGATCTTGTAGAAATGTAATCATTTTACAGAAGGACACACATATGAAAGAAACACATCTATTTGATTCTTTATAATAATTCTGCTGGGATGTATATAATGAGGAAGGTAATGTGCTATGGTCATCTCCCAGGCATCTACAAATACTGCGTTAATGCCTGTGAACATCGTCCTCATCACTGAATCAATCTGATAAGCGTATCAGTCACTGTAATAGGCAAAAATCTGTGGTGGCTGTTCCCGGACATTGGCCGTCTTTACTACAACCAGTGTATCCGGATTCCTGTCGAGTAACTGGAGAATTGACCTCCTGACATTCTGTATTCTTCGAATATAGACTTCAACAGGAAAAGGGGTGAAATGGGCTGTTAAGGTAATGGCTATAACTGTGTTTTCTCCTCCTCTAATTTCATCCAGTACATTTGAAACATAATGCAGGTGTCTTGGAAAGGTGCGGAATTGGATGGGAAGACCATGAGGGAGAAATTCTACCACAATGTTGTTCTCCACGTTCACTGCAAGATGAGGACCAATCTTGATAGGATTACCAAGATCTGATGTTTTCAGACCTAAAACACAGAAAGTAGAATTGCATTACATTCTAACCCACAACATTGCTGATGTTAATGGACTTGAAAGTGGACGGCTTTCTCCTAAAGACAGCTGATCTCAAAATTTGTCTGCACGTTTTCCAGTCTGCTGTTCTAATGCATGAATTACAGACATGAAATGTACCTTAGTATCATGCAGCAAACGCAGACAAGCTGAGAAATAAGTACATACTTCCTGTATCTCATTAATTTGCTTTCAGCTATTGTATGACAATTTACATTTCCTCCCCTTAAACTCATGCGCCATTCTGCATTGAAGAGACAGCCAGACTGCTGACCTGTACCCAGTGTTGTAATGACTTTACAGTTAACAGTGTCAGATTTTTTCCTCTTCCCTGTAAAGGAATAGTTCTGAGGGCCTGAACAGAAATTAGAAACTAACTTTGTGGATTCACAGAGGTTAGAGCATCTGGGAGACTTTCATTATTAATTAAGCAACATTCAATCAGAATTTATTCAGAGTCAATTACTGATCACACAAAGAAAATTTCTACCTATACCAGGTGACCATATTGTACAAAAACAATCTATATTTCTGCAAAGTATCGCTCTGCAGTTCCAAAGCAACATAATTTCTTTCTTCAGAAGTGGAGTCTAACCAGAATCAAAATATTAATTGTATTTCTCTCCACAGATGCTGCTGTATCTTGGCTTTCTCCAGCACAGTCTGTGTTTGCAGCAAAATGATTAACAGAGACTGGATCAGATATTGACACATGATCCAGTCAGGGAGAGGACAGTAATGGACGAGGAATGGAGTTAGTGGCCTGAAAGTTAAAGCAAAACACATGAATGAGACAAATGATTAACTTGAGCGAGGAGGGGAAGCAATTCACAAAGTGAGAGAGAGCAGGAATCAGGGCTATGGTTGTGTCACTGTCAGAATTACTCCAGACCAGTTGTTAGAACTGCTTTAATCTGACATGTAAGAAATGCTACGAAACACAAACGGAAAAGAGAAATAATTCAGGGACTGTTATTGGGAGGGAGGTTGGAGCAGAGACTGGAACCAAAGTGACACAGGAAGCAGTGAGCAGGCTGCCTCAAAGATACTGAACCGTAAAGCTGTTTACTGCATTACCACCAACAAGAAACAATAACTTCCTTTATCCGAACACAGCCTTACAGATCTGTTTATAGGCACTGACCAAACAGAAGACAGAATTGGTTTCTTTCTGGATAAAACCTTTCAAGTTAGAAGCTCTGTCTTTGTGTTTTATTTTTGAAAAAATCCCAAATGCCTGCAGTTCTAATGTTAAAAAAGGAAGGCAAATGTTCCTGACAGAATTGATACAAAGCTCTCCGAAATCAATACTGCTTACAAAACACTTCTCTGCCGTAAGAATGTTTATTTCAGTCCAGACCGATTTCTTTCGACAAATTAGTGTCAAATGTAAAAGAAAGCCAATGTGACATCATTACTCCTTATTTGGTACAAATGCTGTAGAGAGACAGAAACCCCCTTAAGTACAAATTGCAATCTGAAACCTACAAAGCTGGAATTCCTGAAACAACACTCCGAAAGGAGGCGCAGCTAGTCATGGGGCAGCAACAAAAAAATGAAGGGACACAGATGGAAGCATACAGAGAAAAACAAAAAACTAGTAACACGGAATAATGATACACTGCACAGCACTCAACTTCAGTAAAATAAGAATGAAAACAATCACAGAGAACTGAAAAGCAAACACTGAACATTTTACTCAACAATGACAACTTAAACAACCTATTTACTGATCGAGTGATAGATGATCCCAAGAAGAAATGTCTGAAAATCTTTTTTGGTAACAAAAGGCTTTGCAGAATTAACTCATCCAGTCTTATAAATGATCTGAAAGATCCAGAAAAGGTCTGAAATATTCTTGAGAAGCAGCACAAGCTATGAACTAACTTTAGGATTAACAAACTCCGACTCATATCATATAGTGAACAGACTCAAGAGTCCCCTGACCGGTTTGTTAAACGATGCAAAGAGAAGTAAATGTGACTTTTCTGAGGAGGAGGAGTTGTTGAGGCCTCCATTGTGTTAGACACCACCTCCACACTGTTTAAAGCTTGACAAAAGAATCTTTGTTAGGCGAAAGTGAGGACTGCAGATGCTGGAGATCAGAGTCAAGATTAGAGTGGTGCTGGAAAAGGACAGCAGGTCAGGCAGCATCCAAAGAGCAGGAAAATCAACATTTCGGGCAAAAGTCCTTCATCAGGAATTCCTGATGAAGGGCTTTTGCCCAAAACGTTGATTTTCCAGCTCCTTGGATGCTGCATGACCTGCTGTGCTTTTCCAGCAGCACTCTAATCTTGACAAAAGAATCTTTGTTACTGATCCAGACCATTTACACATTACTTCAGGATAGATGCAAGTGTGAAGCCAGAGTGGTAGGTGAGCATCAGCTGCATGCATTAGATGCAGCAAAGTGCACCAAACAAGCAGAATCTGTTATGGATGCAGTTTGTCACATTTACCCAAAGGTTGTGCAGCTTTTTGCCATATTTGGAAAGCTTGTAGTGCCAAAGGAATGTGGCCAGTCATGTGCATGGAATTAGGCACAAAAGCAAAGCCAGGCCCAAGGACAAATGCAAGTGACCAACAAGGCAGTACAATATCAGAAGGAAGGAAAATGTTAACAACATGTACACATGAAAAAATAATCAAGGAAGTTTACAGTCAATCAAGCAAATGGCATCTGTCTGAAGATGATCAAACTTTCCATATCACCATGCTGATGGTACATTTCATAACAATAACAAACATAAACTGGCTGTGGTAGAGTCCTGTGGGCAGAGTTTGTCCCATGGTGGTGGAATGGAACATCAAAGGAGGAACAGTAACTTCCCTGAAAAACTGCATTGTGTGTTTGTGAACAGGAAGGTGAGATGAGACATTTGTTCAATCCATAGACCTGTTCAGATTAGCAAGTGATTCAAAATTGTGTTAATGCCATAAGGAAAAAAGGAAGGACATTTTGCTTGTGTGTTATAAAGACAGTAAATATAAGTCCCCCACTCAGCACAGCAGGTAAATAAGGCTGTTAGAGATGTGATCCCAGACAACTGCTATGTTTTTTGAAATGTAACTGAGATAAGGCCTGGGAAAAGTACATCTGACAGTAGCTTTTAACAAGAAATTAATACACATTAATAAGTCCGAGCAGTCTCGCTCTCGCCCCATTGCTTTCCATCTGGTATCGGTTCTTCTTTTCCCCCTCAAAATAAAAGCGAGGCACAAACTGAAGCGCAAAGGCTTAAAATTTCTTAAGGACTGGCTGATTGGGCAAAAGGAATATCTTACTTTATATGACGCACAGCCATATCAAGAAAGATGTAAAGAGAGTCTTTGACGGACTTGTTGCAGCAATGAGCAGGGTGGATGGTCTGCTGCTATGGAGATGTGCTTGGAGATCCGTTATGATCTGATTGATGATCCGAGTCAGACCCTAGCTCATACTACTTTGTGGCAAATAGTGTCATAGTGAGTTTTATTGTAGTTCAGTGCTTCAGGGCAGCATGGTGCCTCAATAGTTAGCACTGCTGCCTTATAGCGCCAAGGGATTCGGGTTTGATTCCTGCCTCGGGCGACTGTCTATGTGGAGTTTGCACATTCTCCTTGTGTCTGCATGGGTTTCCTCTGGGTGCTTTTGTTTTTTCCCACAATCCAAAGATGTGCAGGTCAGGTGAATTGATCATGTTAAATTGCCTGTAGTGTTAGGTGCATTAGTCAGGAGTAATTATAGGGTTGGGGAATGGATCTGGGTGGGTTACTCTTCGGAGGGTTGGTGTGGACTTGTTGGGCCAAATGGCCTGTTTCCATGCTGTAGGGAATCTAATCTAGTCAAGGGGTATTACTTTTTTTTTTGCTCAGTATTCAAGTTGCTGTGAACTATTGGCATTTTGCAGTAAGAGCCTGAACCTATGGAGATGGGGTTCTTACAAAAGGTCATTGATGAAGCAACTAAAGGTATAGGGGGTGCCAGGGCATTATGCTGGGAAGTGATATCCTGGGGCTGAGATGACTACCTCCAAAAACCCCAATGATCTTCTGTTGTAGTAGGTTTAATATCAATTCCTTTCATAACTATTGGTGTTATACTAAGTCAAGTGCTACTTTGGTGTCAAAGGCAATGATGCCACCTCCCCTTTGGAATTCAGCACTCTTGCCCACATTTGACCCAATGATGTGGTGTACCCTGGAGATGAGTTGGTCAGGCAGTATCCAAAGTAAGTGTCAGTAAGTAGGTTGTTGTTTACTAAGTGCTACTTGATATTGGTGTTGATAATATTTTCAGTCACGTTTTGCTGATTAGACACGAGACCTATGGGGCAGTAATTGGCTGGATCAGATTTGTCCTGCTTTTTGTGGATATGACATTCATAGACATGCTTTCACATTATTGGAAAGATGCCAGAATTGTAGCTGTACTGGAATATTTTAGCAAGAGGTGCAGCTATTTCTATAAACCAAATGTTTAGTGTTACTAGAAGTGCAATAGTTTCTGGAGGGGTCGTAAAGACAGTTATTGGAGTGACGTGCTTCTCCTGTTAGATGTGTGAGATCAGGGAGAAGTCAAATATTCCTGACAATTATGTCTGCAACAAGTATGTCCATGTGCAGCTCCTCTCAGACCACATGGATTGGGGTAGCAATTGGACTCACTACAGAGCCTACAGGAGGCAAAACATTTGATAGTTAGGAGTTTCAGAGATGTGGTCACACCAAACGTTCAGCTAGATAGACGGTCAACCACCAGGAAGGGCACCCAGACAGTGCATGAGTCTCCTATGGCTACTACCCTCTGTTACATGGAAACTGTTTTGGATACAGCTGAGGGGTTGGATAGCTTGGCAGGGGAAAGGAACAGTAGCAGCCAGATCAATGGCACACCGATTGGCTCTGTTGTACCGCAGATGGGTTGAAGAATTGGCAAGTGTTAGTAATGGGGACTCTACAGTCAGGGGCACAGATAGGTGTTTCTGTGGCCATGAACAAGACTCGAAGATGGTAGAATTGTCTGAGCAGGCACAAAGCATTCTGAAAGGGGAGGGTGAGCAGCCAGAGAACATGGTCCATTTTGGGATTAATTACATAACCAGGAAGAGTGATGAAGACCTGTAAAGGGAATTTGGGAGATAGGCAGGAAGTTGAAAAGCAGGACCTCTAGGGTTGTAATCTCAGGATTATTTCCTGTGCCATATGCTAGTGAGGCCATAAATATGAAAATAACATAGGTCTGGCTACACAGCTGGTGTAGGAGGGCTACAGATATTTGGATCAATGGGATCTCTTCTAGGGAGGATGGACGTGTTCAAGAAGGATGGCTGCACCTAAATTGGAGGGTCACCAATGTCCTTGTGGACATTAACCCTACTGTGAATCCTCTTGCAAGGATGCCTGCCTTGAAGAAGTTTTCCTCCTCTCTCTACAAGAATCTCAGGGAGTCCCTCTCCCACTGCAACTCCCAGGTCATTTCCTCTGCCCTGAAGCTCTTCAACCATGTCTTATTCCTGATGAAGGGCTTTTGCCCGAAACGTCGATTTCGCTGCTCGTTGGATGCTGCCTGAACTGCTGTGCTCTTCCAGCACCACTGATCCAGAGATGATTGTGTCCTCTTCAGCCACAGGTGAGGTCCCAGGGGCTGGAGAATCGCTAATATCATTCCTGAATTTAAGAAGGACAACAGGGATAATCCAGGAAATTATAGGCTGGTGAGTCTTACATCAGTGGCCCGACAATGCTTGGACAATATTCTTAGTGAGACAATTTACTCGCATTTAGAAGACAATTGACTTATTAGGAATACTCAGCACGGCTCTGTATGGGGAAATTCTCGTCTCACAAATTTCTTTGAGGTTTTTGAGGAAGTGAGAAAGTTGATTGACGAAGGTACTGGAGGTTATCTGCACGGACGTTTCTAAAGTATTTGACAAGGTCCCTCATTGTAGACTTGTCCAGAAGATTAGGTCTCATGGGATCTACTGGGTGTCAATAAGCTGGTTACAAACTTGACTTGGCCATAGAAGACAGCGAATACTTTTAACAAATTAAAAAGTACAATTGACAAATTTCAGATGTCATACATGCATTTCATATGCAATCTATGCTACACACACAATAATAAAGATAGACAAGCCAACTGACAGAGATAGGCTAACAGATGGACAGGCGGATGGATGCACACAAGGTCAGACAGATAGGTTTTCATATTAGTACAAAACGATAGAAACTAACAGATAGACCTGGAACCGTTTGTATCAAGTATTCAAACCACTGACGCATTGTGGAATCTCCAAACAGAGAAACTCTTTTTCGACGAAGACAGTTTGTCATTTTTGCAGGAGTGTCAAAGTGGTAAATATTGCAGGTCGATGACATCCACTGGTCTTTATAATAAAAACCAGATGGTGACACAATGGGCTGTCCCCGGACACATTTTCCAAGAACTGGAGCTGAAAATAAAGAAAAAGACAGAAAAATTACGATGCACTACACCTTCAATTATCAATATATTTTCATTCAGTTAATCACAGATTCCATGGCAGTGGTAATCCCAGGAGGACCATTAGCTGGTGCTACAGGAAGTACACATGCACAGTGAGAAAACGAATCTGAGTAATATTCTGAACAAGGCTGTGTCAGTGGGTAAATACACCAGTTGTTGTCACTGAGCTGTCATAAGAAGGAAGTCCCACTGTTAATGCTTGGTCTGCACTGGGAGAGCTCAGCTCATCTGGGTGATGGTGAGGCCGCTACACAGGATAAATTTGGAAAATGTGATCATGCTCCATTAAATATAGCGTGCTGTGTATATGGCTGTCTATTAGACTATTTAACTTTCTCCATAAAAGAAAAGAGTAAATAAAATGTGAAAGTAACAGCTCATTCCCACATCCTAACCACTGGCTTCTTTGAATTAGTCCCCAGTCCAAGTTCTTTTCACTGGCAATAGCAAGTACACACTGTACATTGCCCCTCCCCCACCTCATCCCAGATCCAACTCTCCAACTTGGCACCTGTCCTTGTTGTCTATCTTCTTCCCATGTATCCGCTCCACCCTCTCTTGACTCCATCTACCTATCACCTCGCCAGTTACCTTCCCCCCAGCCCCACCTCATCCTCCTATTTATCTCTTAGCCCCCTTCCCACAACCCCACCACATTCCTGATGCCCGAAACGTTGATTCTCCTGCTCCTCGGAAGCTCCCTGACCTGCTGTGTATTTCCAGAGCAACACTTTTTGACTGTACTTGTTATCCTTGCTACAGAATATCAAGAGTATGAACACTTTCTGGCATATCTGTGCTGATTATGTATTCAGTCCATAACCCTGGAATGACACACTTCTGCACCAAGTTTGAGTAAACCAAGCATATTTTACAGCCAAAGCTGTGTTCTGTAATTCTTGATGTATAAAAGCACATTTGCACAGGAAAATACACCAATGGATTCCAAAGATTCAATGAAGTACTTCACTGAAATTTCTGTCGATTTATTTTGCAGTGTAAGCCTCTTAGTTGGGTTCTATCTTTTAGTCCTCACCCTACCCCATAAATACCAACACCTGTTACCTAATTACCATGCATTCTGAAGAAGGATCACTCACTCCAAAGTGTTCACTCTGCTTTCGGTCCACAGATTCTGCCAGACCTGCTGAGTTTCTCCAGAAATTTCTGTGTCCACAATTATTTATTGTCTATATTAATGATTTTGAGGAAGTGAATATGGCCAGATTTGTGAATGACAAACATATGAAGGCATCTGGTGAGGATGATAGAAAAGAGTCTGCAGAGAGATATCGACAAGTTAAGTAAGTGGACACAAATATGGCAGCTGGAATATAATGTGAAAAACATGGTTTGGAACTTTGGCAGGAAGCATAGAGAAGCTGAATATCTTTTTTTATTTATTTGTGGGAACTGAGTGTTACCATCTGGCCAGCATTTATTAGTTAAATAGAGAAAGACCGCAGAAAGCTATAGCACAGATGGATTGGGCGTCTTCATGCATAAATAATAAAAAGATGGCTTATAATTTCAGCTGGTAATTGGGAAGACAAATGGAAAGTTGACACTTATATCAAAAGAGAATGATGTGTAAAAATCAAAGAATGAAAAAGTCTTGTTCAATCTGTTCAAGGTATTCATTAGACCACACCTGGAATAATGTGCACAGGTTTAATTCCCTTATCTAAGGAAAGATATACTGACACTAGAGGCAGTCCAGACAAGGTTCATTAGTCAATCCAGGGTCTGGGGAAGAAATTGAGAAGGTTAAGCCTATACTCATTGGATGGGGTGAAAGTGAGGACTACAGATGCTGGAGATCAGAGTCAAGATCAGAGTGGTGCTGGAAAAGCACGCAGGTCAGGCAGCATCCGAGGAGCAGGAAGGTTGATGTTTCGGTCAAAAGCCCTTCATCAGGAATGAGGCAGGGAGCCTCCGGGCTGGAGAGATAAATGGGAGGGTGTTGGGGCTGGGGAGAAGGATAGCTAAGAGTACAATAGTTGGATGGAGGTGGGGATGAAGATGATAGGTCGGAGAGGAGGTTGGAGCGGATAAGTGGGAAGGAAGATTGGCAGGTGGGACAGGTCATGGTGCTGAGCTGGTAGGTTGGAACTGGGGTAAGGTGGGGGGAGGGGAAATGAGGAAACTGGTGAAGTCCACATTGATGCCCTGGGGTTGAAGTGTTCTGAGGCAGAAGATGAGGCATTCTTCCTCCAGGCGTCGGGTGGTGAGGGAGTGGCGGTGGAGGAGGCCCAGGACCTGCATGTCCTCGGCAGAGTGGGAGAGGGAGTTAAAATTGCCCAAAACGTCAATTTTCCTGCTCCTCGGCTGCTGCCTGACCTGCTGTGCTTTTCCAGCGCCAATCTAATCCATACTCATTGGAGTTGAGAAGAGTAAGAAATGACAATATTGAAACATACTTTGGAGATTTAGATTCTTTGGAGGTTTCACCAGAGTAGGTGCAGAGAGGTTGTGTCCCCTTGTGAAAGAAACTAGAATGAGAGGACATATTTTCAGAGTTAGAGACTGCACACTTAAAACAGAGGTGAAAACAGTGAATCTGTAAATTATTTCCCACAGAAGGCATCATTAATTATAGTCAATGGCTGTGATAGACAAAATTTTATTTGGTTAGGGCATCAAGGGTTATTAAAGTAAGGCAGGAAAGTAGAGTGAGGATTATTAGATCAGTCATGATCTCATTGAATGGCAGAGCAGACTTGATGGGCAGAATGGCCTACTTCTGGTCTACACCTGACAGTCTTATAGCAGCTTTTAATCTTCTGATTGGTGGTTCTATCCTCCTGAGATTGCTGCGCAATTGGCCAGAGACACAGACCTGGGATGTTTGTCCTATACTTACCCTAGCTTTACACACAGACTTTTTAGAGATTTTCACAGCTGGTGTAAAGCTTGGCGAGGCATTTAACTGTTATAAATCCATTGGTGATCATGCCAGCACCAGCAGAAATGCTTATCACCCTCTCCCTCACCAGACAGTGCTCAGCACCCCTTCCCAAGCCAGAGGTGGTGTTAACTGCTCTGGTCTCTCTGAACAATGACAGTGTTCCAAAGGAACATGGGAACACAAGTAGGCCATTCAACCCCTTGAGCCCTTTCTACTCTTCAATGAGTTCATGGCTGTTCCATAGCCTTACGTGACGCACATGACTTTGGCACATGTCTCTTAATACTTTGCATAACAAAACTTTACCTATCTCAGATTTAAAACAAACAACTGATCCTGCATTGATTGACCTTTGTGGAAAAGAATTCCAAATATCTATCTCCACTTTATGTTGAAATGCTTCCAAACATCTTTCCTGAATGGTCCTGCTCTAATTCCCACACCATGGCCCTCGTTCCAAAAGCCGCACTCTCTATGCATCTTGCCACTACTTTGGAAGTGATGAGAGTAAAACTTTTGGCACCAATATTTCTTTTAATGTTAGTCTGTGATACTTACCAGCATTAAGTGATGAAGGGTTAACCATAATAAGTTTTTTGCAAAAAGGCCTGAATTTGAGTAACAAGAAGTGGTTTATAACACATAATAACAGGTTACATTAGCTTCAGGTTAACTACAGCTAACTGGTGAACTCTATTACACAATGTAAAAGACATTGTTATTTCTGAAAGGATACAGCTGTGTTTATGCGACATGATTGTAGATTGTTGAGCTAGTGATTTGCAACTGGCTTGCTGCTCCCCGAGACAATCATTTCTATATCAATGGGAGGAGCTATCCCAAAGGTTCAGAGTTAACCCTTTCAGTTCAACTACCTCATATGACAATTTATACTTCCTCTGATATACCAAGTCTACAGTTATATATGTACAATTAACTTACTTCGTCGAGGTGAAGGCTCTACAATCACGTATCCTGTGCCACTGGGTAATATGGGCTGCTTGAGTTTGAAACAACTTTAGATGAAAATATATGATTAATGAAGTCATTATATTAATGTAACAAATGACTATAGACAGGAGATAACCCAAGAACATGTTTTGCTCTGTTATTTTTCAAACCAATAGTAACAGTTTGAATTTTACAGTTACCACTGACTCCACTAAATTCTGTAAATGAGTTGCCAGCCTCTTGTCCCTAACCAACATTCCCAGTGTAAACAGCAGTCATCACCCAGAACCAGTTTCACTGGGTGTGTCATTTCATTCACAAACCTGACACCAAGTTCCTGAGCAACTGCTTTTCTCTGAACATCACGGCAAGAGATTCCCAGGAGAGTAGAGGAGTTGCTTCAATGATATTATCGACGCATGATGTGAAGGGTTTCTCAATGAGTCTAGCTCACTACCACTCAGAATGGAGAACAGGCTTTCAGGGAAGCAATGAGTGATTGGACAGACTTCGACAGAGAATGTTGAAGCCAAAGTCAAGGCGATGGATGGAGCACACAGCACCCTCTGAGTAACTCAATGATTCAATCCTTCAGACACCAAGATCATAGAGTTTGCAGATCATGCATCAGATTTGTCAGCCATCTTAGAATGTACTGTAACAAAGACAGAGATTACTGGAAGAGCTCAACAGGTCTGGCAGCATCAGTATTGAGGAAGGGTCCCAGACTGGAAAACTCTGATTAACTCTGATTTCCCTCCACAGATGCTGCCAGACTTCATGGAATCCTGACAATGCGGAAACAGGCCATTCAGCCCAACAAGTCCATATCGACCCTCCCACCCAAACCCATACTTTCCCTATAGTCTGATATTTCCCATGGCTAACACACCTAAGCTACACATCCCTGTACACTATGGGCAATTTAACATGAACAATCCACCTAAGTTGCACATTTTTGGACTGTGGGAGGAAACCGGAACACCTGCTGGGAACCCAGACAGTCACAGGGAGGATGTGCAAACTCCATACAGACAGTTGACTGAGGGTGGAATTAAACCCAGATACCTGGTTCTGTGAGGCAGCAGTGCTAACCACTGAGTCACCATGCCACCTGCTGAGTTTTTCCAGCAATTTCTGGTTTTGTTTCTGATCTACAGCATCCACAGTTCTTTCAGTTTTATTTAGTATGTGCTGAGCCAGAGTGAAAGCATGCCATTCTCAATTCTGACGATTTATCTGACAGAGGTTGTGAAATATCTTCAATCTGAGTTTCTGATGGTGCTTCTCCAATAAGATGAGGGAAAGCACTGAACAAATGTGGTTCAATCAGACTCATCGGCATGAAGAACAAATAATTGACTGAGGCTATTCCATGTCTCTCATTTTATCAGAATCAGTAACTGATAGATAACCCAAATTGACCCTTGTGTAGTAAAATGTCCCAAGGCTCTTCATCAAGCTATCACCAGAAGGAACATGGTACCAAGTCACCAAAAGACATTCAGAGAAGTGAACAAAAGTTTAGCTGAACAGGTTGGCATTAGGCAGCATTATAAAGCAGGAGGGAAAGGTAGCAAGGTAGATCGGAAGGAATTCTCAAGCTTCTGGTCTGACAGCTCTAGGCACAGGCCCAATGGATGGAGGAGATGTAAAAGGCCATAATAAAGCCATGGAGTCATACCATATATTGTCACATCTGTATGAAAACAAACACTAATTTATACTATTTATCGGTGCAGATATCATTGTGTGATGGGTTCTTCCCAATCCATGACTCCTATGTAAGTGCACAAACAATACAGTGAATCAACAAATCAGCAGGTCCAGGAATCAATGACTCAGATTTGGAAAAATGTGAGATCATCGAGGATTACAGACTGGAGCAAGTGACAGAGCCAGAGAGAGGTGAAACATCAGAAAGATTTGTACACAAGGATGTTAGCAGGAATATTGTGGGAATTCTGGATTGGATTTTATTTATTCATGATTTTTGGGCATTGCTGAAAGGGACAACAATTATTTCTCATTTCTAGAGAAAGTGAGGGCTGCAGATGCTGGAGATCAGAGCTGAAAATGTGTTGCTGGAAAAGCGCAGCAGGTCAGGCAGCAGCATCCAAGAAACAGGAGAATCGACGTTTCGGGCATAAGCCCTTCTTCAGGAATCATTTCTCATTTCTAGTCATGATTTGGAGATTAGATTAGATTAGATTAGATTACAGTGTGGAAACAGGCCCTTCGGCTCAACAAGTCCACACCGCCCCGCCGAAGCGCAACCCACTCATACCCCTACATTTACCCCTTACCTAACACTAGGGCAATTTAGCATGGCCAATTCACCTTACCTGCACATCTTTGGACTGTGGGAGGAAACCGGAGCACCCGGAGGAAACCCACGCAGACACGGGGAGAACGTGCAAACTCCACACAGTCAGTCGCCTGAGGTGGGAATTGAACCCGGGTCTCTGGCGCTGTGAGGCTGGGGTGTACAAAGTTAAAAATCACACAACACCAGGTTACAGTCCAACAGGTTTAATTGGAAGCACACTAGCTTTTGGAGCGACGCTCCTTCATCAGGTGTCAGGTGATCACCTGATGAAGGAGCGTTGTTCCGAAAGCTAGTGTGCTTCCAATTAAACCTGTTGGACTGTAACCTGGTGTTGTGTGATTTTTAACTTTCTCATTTCTACTTGCCCTCAAGGGGGTGCTAGTGAGCTGTCTACTTGCACTGCACAAGTCCATTTGGTGTAGGTACACACATGATGCTATTATGAAGGGGGTTTCAGGCATTTGACTCAGTGACAATAAGGGAACAACATTTTAGCTCCAAGTAATGATTGTACATGTGGAAATTGGAGAGGAAAGTGCAGCTTGTTTTTGCTGCCTTTGTTCGACCACGGGGAGAGATTGTGGGTTTGGAAGGGGTGTCAAAACGTTTTAGTAATTTACTGCAGTGTACCATGGCCAGTGGTGGAGAGAGGGAATGTTGAAGGGGCTGCATAAGATGGCAAGCAAGCATGGTGCTTTGTGGTAGGTGGAGGTTCGTGAGTGTTTCTGGAGTTAGATGGAGAGTGTGAAGAATTGCCCCACACTCATGACTCGTAACTTGTAGATGATGAACAAGTTTTGAGGAGTCAGGAGGTGAGTTACTAACTGAAGCATTGGAGGAACAGTATTTGTTTGGTTAGCACAGTACAACTGCCGGTCAATGGTAATGTCCAAAATGTTGAAAGGAAGGCAATAGTCGTGCCTTTGAATTTAAAAGTCAGATAATATAACTGTCACTTGTTGGAGATGCTCATTGCCTGGTACATGATTGTTATGAATGTTACTTTCCACTATCAACCTAAGCTTGTGATGATTCGGTTTATAGTGAGACCTCAATGTCCATCACCAAGAGTGACTTGGCAGAAGCACTGATGACCCCACCGGTCACGTCCGGTGCTTCTGGGCAAATGGTGAAAAAAATTGACAAAATGGAAGGACATACTTGACCTCACTGTCACCAATCTGCCCGCTGCCGATGCCCCTGTCAATGTGAATACTCGGATGAAATCCCATCTTCACATTTAGGATACTCTCCATGGTGTTGTGCGGCACTACCACATGCAAAATGGATAGATGTTGATCAGATCTAGCAACTCAAGATTGGCTATTCATGAGCAGCTGTGAGTGCGAGGTAGCAGCAGAATTGGTCTCAATCACAGTCTGCACCCATATGTCTGTTATATTCCTCCACTCCACCATTACCATCAGGCTGGAGGATCAATCCTGATTCATTGAAGACCAAAACGGGCATGCCAGGAGCAGCAACAGCATCTCCACAAATGAGGTGCAATGAGGCAAAAACACAGGAGTACTTGCCTGTCAACCAGCAGAAACAAAAAATGATAGACAAAGATCAACAGATCTGATCTAAGCTCAACACCTCACCTGCATCTTGTTCTGAATGGTGGTGGACAAATAAACAACTTACTTGATGAGCAAGTTCCAAAATAATCACCATCCTCAATAATGGAGGAATCCAGTCCATCAGTGTAGCAGATAAGGTTGAAACATTGACAAAGATTTTTGCAATGTTTGTGAAGGTTTGTAGCTTAGGTTGAGGTTTAGGGTGTAGGTTTGCTCGCTGAGCTGTAGGTTTGATATCCAGACGTTTGATTACCTGGCTAGGTAACATCATCAGTGGCGACCTCCAAGTGAAGCAAAGCTGTTGTCTCCTGCTAAATAGAAAGCAGGAGGCAACAGCTTTGCTTCACTTGGAGGTCGCCACTGATGATGTTACTTAGCCAGGTAATGAAACGTCTGGATATCAAACCTACAGCTCAGCGAGCAAACCTACACCCTAAATTGACAAAGATCTTAACCCAGAAATGCTGAGTGTATCCACCTTGGCCTCCTCTGGAAGTGCCCAACATCACAGATACCAGTTTTCAGCCAATTTGATTCACTCCATGTGATATCAAGAACCAGCTGAAGGCACTGGATACTACAAAGATGATGGGACTAGGCAACATTCTGCAATAGTACTAAAGCCTTGTGCTCCAGTGCGTGTCACAGCCCTAGTAAAGCTGTTCCAGTACAGTGACAATGCTGACATCCAGCTGATAATGTGTAAAATTGTCCAGGTATTCCTGTACGTACAAAGCAGGACAAATTCAAGCTGGAAAATTACTGCTGCATCAGTCTGCCCTTGATCATCAGTAACGTGAAGGAAGGTGTTATCAACTGTCCTTACAAGCAGCACTTGCTTCATACTAACCTACCGACTGACACTCAGGAGGGAAACCTCTCTGCAAGTTGGAGTCATACCAAGGATAAAAGATAATGTTGAAGGGCAATCATCTCAGCTCTAGGACATCTCTTCAGGAGTTTCTCTCGGCAGTTTCCTCGGCATCGCCATCTTCAGCTCTTTCAACAATGTCATTCTGTCCATCATGAGGTCAAAAGTGGGGAATGTTCACTGATAATTGCACAATGTTCATTCACAACTCCTCAGATACTGAAGCTATCCATAACCATGCACAGTAAGACAATGCCCAGGCTAGGTCTGACAAATAGCAAACAGCATTCACACTATGTAAGTGCCAGGCAATGGCCATCCCCAATGAGAGAGAATCTGACAATTCAATCGCATTGCCATTGCAAAATGCTCTAGTATCAGTAACTTGGGGTTACTACTTACCAGGAAATGAACTGACCAGTACTTTGGCTATAGGTGCAGGCCAGAAGCTAGGAATTCTGTGGCAAGGAACTTACGTCCTGACTTCCTCAGTTTACCATCGACAAGACATGAGTCAGGAGTGTGACTGAATAGTCTTCACATGCCCTAATAAGTGTAGCTCCACTAACACTCAAAAAGCTTGACACCATCCAAGGCAAAGCAACTGCTTGATTGGTACCACATCCAGAAATATACATTTCCTCCAGTACCATGGAGAAAATGTACATTTGTGGATGTGATACCAATCACAGGCAGCACGGTGGCATAGTGGTTAGCACTGCTGTCTCACAGCGCCAGTGACCTGGGTTCAATTCCCACCTCTTTTGTCTTTCTTTCCCTAACCTATATGTCTCTACTAGCTTCATCATGAAGGATGGCTTTTTGAATGATATTTTATCCCTGCTGTTGATCCCCTAGCATTACCCACAAGTTCTCCGACCACTCCATTTGCCTAGCCAGCTGGTCAATTGAAATAAAGGTGTCTTTGACATCTTTCTCATCAAAATGTGGTATTGTTTTACATTATTCGATACATTCTCTCTTCATCTCCATCCTGTTAACTTGGCCTTTCTGACTAATTTACAACTTCTGAAGTTCAAATTCTCTCTCCTTTTCTCTCTTTCTTCTCTCTCTCTTTGCTCATCTAAGAATTTTTTCTCCATTTCTTTTCCTTCTCTCTCTCTTTTTCTCCCTCTTTCTCTTTCTTCTCTTATGGCTTTTCTTTCTCTTTCTTTATCTTCTAACTCTATTTGCCTCAATTGCAATTTACTTTTTTTCTAACTCTAGTGCAGTTGTCTGTTTCTTTGATACACCTAAGTGCTTACCCAACGCCATTGCAATTTCAGCTGTCCTTTTGTTCCTGCTTCAACCCAATTCTAACCTATTCGCTAATTCTAAAAGTATGTCTTTCCTCTGTCTTTCTACACTTCCTTGGCAAATTTGGGAAGCATTTTCAAACCCCAAAATGTCTTTAGCAACTTAAGAGCCATTTATCTCACTTTTAATTTAACCAACCACAAATAACCGAAATTAACAATTTTTTTCACCTGTTTTATCTAAAGATCTAGGACACTAATCGGCAAAATCTGCTGGGATCTTTTGTACCCTAAATCTGTTCAAATCTATGTAAATCTCAGAACAATGCTCAAACTGTTACAACACAGCGGTGAACGCCTCTGTTAATAAAACCAAGCACCCAGGAAAGCTCACTTCATCTTGTAATCTTTTAACGTACGGGTGGCAGAGAACTCTCCAATTCCACAATTTAATGAAAATAACATCAATTTATTTTTTAAACTCTAAAAGTGAACATGTAACAACAACTATTCACAACTCTAAACACCACTTCTCTTAACTGCTTATTACCTGCCTCCAACTCTACAACAATATGCTGTTCCAATAAGACGCTTATTAAAATTACACCAACCTAATTTCAAAACCACATTGTCACTGTTATCTTCTGTCACTTCACTCTTCCAGCTGCTGAAATCCCTGGGTCGTTTTCTTTCCTTTCATTATGAGTATGTTCCATATGGAAAGATGCCTTTGATTGAGAATGTTTCCTAATTTCTTGGGTCTCTCTCAATGGCAATTGCTCTCTCTCCAATTTTCAAAATGCCTGTACTTTTATACTCCGAACATCAGATCATCTCATTGATTTAATGTTGGCAAAATAATTAATTCAAACTCAATTAGTTTTTGTATCCTGGGGCATAATTTAAACCGATTGGTTAAATTTGAATTGTTGTCAAAACAGCTACCAATTCAGGTATCCATTTCACAGGCAAATGTTACGTATTTTCAATTTTCCAATACACTCTGGGACTGCCATCTAGTTAGATACACAAGTGCTTGTAAGCTGTCAGAGCAGAAGAGCATTTACTCTCTCTCTCTTAAAGGTACAGTACATGCATTCAACTTTATAACAGAGTTCACATGACCAGTAAGGCTGATTCTTGACCACAGATGTATAGTCACATGGGGCAGGATGTCTAATGAGAAATTGGGATCTGGAGTGCAGGATTTGCTTCCTTTTCTTTCCTTCTCTGCTGCCATTCTGCCTCACTGTTGTGGCATTTTAACCAAGATGTAGATAGGTGAATGTGAACAATTTTGATTAATCAGTACGAGCTCCTTCCAGTCTATTAAAGACAATGATTCCACATTTCAAAGAGGCTTCAGGGAGTCTTGGAAGTATTTTCTGTGTTCTCCCCTGGAACTGGTCATGGGTGGAGAGGGAGATAGTTTTTATCCTTTCAGGCAAACAGTCCAATCCATCATAGTGTGCAGAAGTTTAGACTGAATGCTGATGGAGTCTAAACTGAGAAGTACACGAGTATGTTTTTCATCATCTCCCTGTTGTGTCTGATGGTTGCAATCAAGGGATTTATGATAGAATTTATCTTCCAGTTTGTAAGTAACACTGATATGTAGGCTGGATCTCACTGCAGCATAGGGATCTGTTGGCAACAGCTACTCTACACACTTGCATTTTCTTCAGCTTGTGGTAGTCTTTACTTGCAAACAGTCATTATGATATCTTGTAGAATGCTGAGCTGGTACAATTTTTCGGATGTTAGATCGCCTCACCTGTGACTTTTTGTGTGAGGTACATAGCAGCAAACTTAAGAGAAGCACTCAGCACACTCTCCTTCAATATGTAAGGGAAGTGAAACATTTAACTAACCAGGCATAACTTGATATGAGTTCAATATTGGCAACGCTCAAGGAGAGATAAAGTTGTATGCAGAGTTGAAAAGATTGTGTGTGGTTTGCATAATATCTGGTGTAAAGCGGATAACCACAAGACAAGATCAATATCCTGCAGAAGAGTTCTGATCCACATGAAACATTAACTTTGTTTCTCTCTGCACAGAGTCTGTGAGACCTGCTGAGGATTTCCAGAACTTTCAGTTTCATACAAAACTTTTGTAGTTTCAGTTTCTCCCTATAATTTGACATTCAGTGGTAGTTAGTAAAGCTTTCCAACTTTCTAACATTCTCTGACATTCTTTTATCCATTCACATTGCTTGCATTTCTTCAGCAAACTTGTTTAAGGAGCCACTTTTAATAATTTTGCTGAAATTCAAGATAAACATCCAATAGAATCCATTCATGCTGATACCTTGCAACTTTTTGTGTTTTGTCTTCAGCACAGTAAGTTGCAAAATAACGCAGATTTTTACTTCACCAAGTGCTATTTGGCCTTTCCATAAATTACTTTTTCTTTGGCAATTTCACTTTAACAAATCATTTTGACCAAATGGGTTCTTGACAATCAATTTGTTCAATTACTGTAAATAGTTTTCCTCATTTTGGCCAAAGACGGTGAAATTGTTTCTTTAGATGATGTCAGCTGACAGGAGTAATGGACAAGTCAGATCCTAGAATAAAATCTTGTTTAATGAATGGGATGCTAATGAGTTTTAGTTAGTTAGTGAGGGGATTCATCATTGATAACTATTTGCAAGGGCTGCAGATACTCTTTAACAAAAGAACCAAAGTTTATTACACAGAGGGAACATTAAAACAAACCAAGTAACATTAATTGAGAGAAGAGTTAAGAAGAGTCTTAACACAAGCATCAAAACAATGTTTCAACATTTCTCTCAACGCCATCTGCTTCAGAACAACCGAGGTTAAGCTGATTAGCCTATAATTTTCCATCTTTTGCCTTGATCCTTTCTTGAACAAATAACATTAATTGAGTGAAGAGTTTAGAAGAGTCTTAACACAAGCATCAAAACAATGTTTCAACATTTCTCTCAACGCCATCTGCTTCAGAGATGCAAATCCATCAAAATTATAGAGGAGAAAGTGAGGGCTGCAGATGCTGGAGATCAGATCTGAAAATGTGTTGCTGGAAAAGCACAGCAGGTCAGGCAGCATCCAAGGAACAGGAGAATCAACGTTTCGGGCATAAACCCTTCTTCAGGAAGGCTGAAGTAGGGCTTATGCCCGAAACGTCGATTCTCCTGTTCCTTGGATGCTGCCTGACCTGCTGCGCTTTTCCATCAAAATTATACTCATGTCTCAATTCTTCCAGTTCCCAATTAAATAGCTCTTCCATTTTCTTTTTGTGGAGCAATAACGAAAAGTTTACAATTCCTTTCTGAGTCTAACTGCATTAAACTTTCACAAGTATGAAAGCCTAAAGCTTTTCCTTTTTGAACAACATGAAGATTTTATTCCAAATTCTCCTGACTTGGAGATGACATTTGCTAGAAAATCACTGCTGCTGCAGTGAACTTTTCCCCGAAGTGAACTAAATGCAATTGTGCTGGAAAAGCACTGCAGGTCAGGCAGCATCTGAGGAGCAGGAGAGTCGATGTTCTGACCAAAAACCCTTTGACTCTAATCTCCAATATCTGCAGTTCTCGCTTTCGCCGAAATGTAATTGTGTTCTAATCAACTCAACCCTGGGTTCTCAGCTCTGCCTGTTATAAACCCAGAAATATGAACATCTTCTCCATTAACACTGCAAGGGCCTGCCAGGCATGAGGTTGATCTCAAGAGTCTTGTTGGAATTGTATCACAGGATGGTTACAGTGCAGAAGGAGACCATGTAACCCATCCCGGCTGCACTGGCTCTTCAAATGACCATCATTACTCAGTGCCAATCTCTGATTTTTCCCCACACACTTGAACACTGTTTCTATCCAAATAATCGTCCAATGCTCACTTGAATACATCAATTGTATCTGCCTCCACCACATTTCCAGATAGTGCATTCTATTTCCTAACTACTTGCTGTTTGAAAACATTTTTTTCTTAGATCACGCTTGCTTCTTTTGCACATCCCTTCCAATATATACCCTCACATAATGAAGGACAATTAAGGATGCGCAATAAATACTGACCCAGCCAGCAACATGGACATCCTACAAATGACTAATAAAAATTTGTTCTTGACCATCCTTTCTGCTAGTTGTTTGTCTATAGACTAGAACATAGAACATAGAAAAGAAAAGCACAGAAAAGGCCCTTTGGCCCACAATGTTGTGCCGAGACTTAATCCTAATGTAAAATATAGTAACTTAACTGCTGCTGTGGTTCTGTTCGCCGAGCTGGAAGTTTTTGTTGCAAACGTTTCGTCCCCTGTCTGGGTGACATCCTCAGTGCTTGGGAGCCTCCTGTGAAACGCTTCTGTGGTGTTTCCTCCGGCATTTATAGTGGCCTGTCCCTGCCGCTTCCAGTTGTCAGTTTCAGCTGTCCGCTGTAGTGGCCGGTATATTGGGTCCAGGTCGATGTGTTTGTTGATGGAGTTTGTGGATGAGTGCCATGCCTCTAGGAATTCCCTGGCAAGCCAGACAGAGAACAGCCAGGGAATTCCTAGAAGCATGGCACTCATCCACAAACTCCATCAACAAACAATCGACCTGGACCCAATATACCGGCCACTACAGCAGACAGCTGAAACTGACAACCGGAAGCAGCAGGGACAGGCCACTATAAATGCCGAAGGAAACACCACAGAAGCGCTTCACAGGAGGATCCCAAGCACTGAGGATGTCACCTAAACAGGGGACGAAACG